>NC_066560.1:8530042-8557542 GCF_024679095.1 Eriocheir sinensis
TCGATCTTTTTTTTCTCCTCTTCATCCTCTTCGCCCTCCTTTTCCAGTGTTTTGATTACAAGTTAACGTTTTCGCCCTCCTCCTCCTCCTCCTCCTCGGGGATCACAAGTTGATGTCAAGCAAATGATGTCGTCAGGGCCCCGCCTCACCGCGCCTCCCCCTGGTGCTCGCCCTCTACCCTCGACCCTCGACAAGGGGACAATGACGTCACCAGCTGGCGCCTCATCAACAGCCAATCAGCGGGCGTCACCTGCACCCAATAGAGAGGGGAGCCTGGACACGCTGGATCACAGGCGAGGGGACGGTGCTAGGCCTATCCGGGGTGAGGGGAGGGGTGAGAGGAGGGGAGGGGACACGCGGGGTCGAGGAGAAGACAGATGGCTGGGGAGAACAGGTCACCCATTTTTTTCCTCCCCTTCGAAGTGAGAGAGCTCCGTCGAGGGCGCGGCGTGGCAGTCTTGAGCACCTCCACGACACCTTCAGGAGACTAATTCACCTGCCGACCCACCTGTGCCCGCCTCACCTGCCTACACACCTGTCCATGTCTCCCTCCTGGCCTACCTGTATACCTGTCTTGTTTTCTTTAATGCTTTCACTCCTTTCTTCATTTCTTCTCATTTGCTTTTTCCCTTTCTCCCTTTTCTTGTCTACTCACATCTTTTTTTCTCTTTTCTTCTTTCTTCCTCTCACTTGCCTATACTTCTTTTTTTCCCTACTTTCACTTTCCTTCCTTTCTTTCTCTTCTTTTTTTCCTTCTTCCATATACCTATCCATCATTCTTTCCTTCTCTTATCCTCTCTACGTACATCTCCTTCTATCTCTCCTTTCTTTCCTTTTTTCTTCCCTCCACCTGCCTACTCACACTCCCTTTCTTTCTCCCCTTCTTCCTTCCTCCCCCTCACCTGCGTCCCCTTCATTACCTGGCCACAAACATTAATAGCCAATCAACGCAACTAATCGTCAAACACTACACGCGGAAGCCCTCTTGTGGCCACTCGGTGAACTTGATTTAATGGCTTTTTTTGCTTCTTATAATTCTACTTATTTATTCTTCGCGTTCGTCTCCTTTTGTCGTCTTTTTATTCCTTCAACTACTCTTTATTGACTTGTATCTCTCCTTTCCTCTTTCTTTTTCTTCTTCTTCTTCTTCTTCTTCTTCTTTATCGCCGCACGACCTTCACTTTGATATTAGTTGATGCACGACGCGCGAGGGAGCTGAGTAACACATTGAAGAGGAGGAGGAGGAGGAGGAAGAGGAGGAGGAGGAGGAGGAGGTGGTGGTATGAAGGGTGTCAAGGAGTAAGGAGGTGGGCGAAGGGAAGGGAAGGGGAGGGTGAAGTGAAGGACTTGATATAGAAGGGAAAGGAAAGGAAGGGAAGGGAAGGGAAGGGAAGGGAAAGGAAGGGAAGGGAATGGAATGGAAGGGAAGGGAATGGAAGGGAAGGAAAGGGAAGGGAAGGGAAGGGAAGGGAAGGGAAGGGAAGGGAAGGGAAGGGAAGGGAAGGGAAGGGAATGGAAGGGAAGGGTAGGGAAGGAAAGGAAAGGAAAGGAAAGAAAAGGAAAGGGAAGGGAAGGGAAGGGAAGGGAAGGGAAGGGAAGGGAAGGGAAGGGGCATACAACTAGCTTCATTACACTCCCGGGCGTTGCGTTACCCTGTTAGGCGCCTTTTACAGATGGTCCGAAAACTCACCTAAGTCTTCATTACCAGACCCACGTGATATCTGCACCTCGTCACCCCTCCCCCCTCTCACCCCTTCCTCCCCTCACCCCTTTCCCTTGCTCCATCCTATCCCTTTCCTCTCTCCTGTTCTTACACTCTTTCCCTTCCATCACCTTCTCTCCCTCCCTTCTTCCTTTCCCTCTCAACCATTCCCCTCCCTTTCCCTCTCTTTCCCCTTCCCTCTCTTCCATTCCCATGCATCACTTCCCTCCTGTTCCCTTCTTCCTTTCCCTCTCAACCATTCCCTCCCTTTCCCTCTCTTTCCCCTTCCCTTGCATCATTTCCCTCCTATTCCCTTCTTCCTTTCCCTCTCAGCCATTCCCCTCCCTTTACTCTTTCCCCTCATTCCTTCCTCTCATTTTCCTTTTCTTCTCCATCGCTCTTTTTCCTCTCTTCCCCTCCCTTTTATTCACCCTCACACACCCATATGTCATAGAAATAATAGGAAAATGAAAGAGAAAGGAGAAACTCAGCAAACCTTCGACGGAAATAGAACACGAAGGAAAGATAAAAAATAAAACACTACATCAAACACACAAACACACACGCACCAAACAAGGAGTCAGCGGCAGAAGTTAAACACGAAGAAGAAGAAGAAAAGAGGAAAAAAAAAAACACTGGAGGAAAAAAAAAATACATGAGGCAAGAAGCTGAGTTGAGTGAGCGACAAAAACACGTGTGAGCCCCGAGCCACTCACTGAGCCACACAAGGTAATGGGACGAGGGTCAGCTGAGGTGTGTGTGTGTGTGTGTGTGTGTGTGTGTGTGTAAGCGTGTGGGTGGGTGGTAGAGGCTGCTGGGTGGTCTGTCTGTCTGATAGCAAAACCAGAGCTGGCCTGATTCAATAAACAACTCCGCTTCGACAGCCCTCCTCCTCTTCCTCCTCCTCCTCTTCTTCTCTTCTTCCCCTTCTTCTTCTTCTCCTTCTCCTTCCCCACCAGCTTCTCTCTCCTCTCTTTCTCCCTCATACACCCATCATACACCTACACAACCCTCCTCTTCTTCTTCCTCCTCCTCCTCCTTTTCTTCTTTTCTTCCCCCTTCTTCTTCTCCTCCTCCTTCTTCCCCACCTACTCTCTCTCTTCTCTTTCTCCATCCCTTCCACACAATATTCTTCCTTCCTTCCTTCCTTCTCCATCAACCACCAACATAACTCTCCTCTTCTTCTTCCTCCTCCTCCTCCTCCTCCTCCTTCTTCTCCTGATCCTTCTCCCACTCCTTTCTTCTTTCCTGTCATCTACACCACCAAGACTGTGTTCCTTCTTCTCTTCTTCCCTTTCCTCTCCTCCCCTCCCCCTCACACTCACACTCACACACACACACACACACACACACACACACACACCTCCCACATCGCCCTCCGTAGACAAACAAACACCACCCCCGTTTAGTGCAAATTTTAGGGAGACTAGTTTTTGTTTTTTTGCGTGGGTGTAGAACGTGAGCCAGCTTACTTACTTACACACACACACACACACACACACACACACACACACACACACACAGGCCACGCCCACCAGACCCATGGCAACGCGAGTTTGACAAGTTCGTAATCCGTAGGTAGAGAAGGGAAGGGTGTGTGTTTACCTCCTCCTCCTCCTCCTCCTCCTCCTCCTCCTCCGTTTCTTCTTCTTCTTCCTTTCGTTCTTCCTTCTTCTGCTCTACCTCCTTCGCTTACTCCTATAACTTTTTTAATCTGTTTTTTTTTCATATTTTTCTTCTTATATTGCTTTCTTTATTTTCTGTTTATTTGTTTTTCCTCTTTGATTTCACTGTTGTTCTTCTCTTCCTCCTTCTTCTTTCTTCTTCTTCCTTCTTCTTCTTTACCTCCTGTTCCATGACTCTTCGCTTCCTCCTTCTTTTCCGTCATCTTCCTCTCTTTGTTTCTTTCTCCACCTGTTCCCCGACCCTTCTCCTCCATCTACCCTTTCTCTTCTTCTTCTTCTTCTTCTTCTTTTTCCTTCTCCATCTCCTGTTCCCCTCCTCCTCCTCCTCCTCCTACTCTTTCTCTTCTTTTTCTTCTTCCTTCTCCACCTCCTCTTTCCTGACCCTCCTCCTCCTCCTCCTCCTTCACAGTCTCTCCTCAGCCTTAATTCTTCCTCCATTACCTCCCCATTCTCTCCATCTTCACTTCTTCTCCTCCATTGCTCCTTCGCCTCTTTCTCTTACTGTCCTTCTCCTTCACTACCTCCACCAACACCTCCTCCTCCTCCTCCTCCTCCTCTTCCTCCTTCTACCTTGTTTCCTTTGTTTGTGGAGGTTTCTTTCTTTATTTCTTCTCCGCATTTAATTTTTTTTGGTTCCTCACTTTCCCCTTTTCAAATCTTTCCTTTTATTGTTATTCTCTAAGTTTTCCTCTTTATTTGGTTACTTACTATTTCCTTGGTTTCGTTTCCTCCTCAACGTTTTTTTTTTTATCTACGTTTTTTTCATTTTTTCCGTTCGTTCATTTTCTTTTTTTTCTCATTATTTCTTTTTCTTTTTCGGTCTTGCTATTTTCTCTAACTTTCTTTCATCCTAATTTGCTTCGTTTTCTTGAGTTTCTCCTTTACTTCTTTTTCCTTTCTCCTCCTCCTTCCTACTCTTGTAAATTAACGCTCCTTCCCTCCCTCCTTCCCACCTCTCCCTTTCTCTAACTCTCACTCTCTTTCTCTCCAACGCCATACATCTTGCCTCTCTCTCACTCTCTCTTTCCTCTCTCCTTCTCCTCTCCACAATTACTCTCGTTCCAGCCTCACTGTTTTATTCTTCTTCCTTATCTTCCTTCCTGCTACCCCATTTCTCCTTCCTTCCTTCCTTCCTTCCTTCCTTTCAAGCCCCGGATGGCTGTCTTGTATCTCTCTTTCTTTCTTTCTCTCGAGTTTTTTTCTTCTTTTCCTTTCTCCTCTTTGTCTTTCTGCGAGTGTGTGTGTGTGTGTGTGTGTGTGTGTGTGTGTGTGTGTGTGTGTGTGTGTGTGTGTGTGTGTGTGTGTGTGTGTGTCTCACACACACACACACACAAACACCCCTGGCTCCTACACTCGAAACCCACTCATCCACACATCCCCACACACAATCCCTTCCACTCCCCTCCACTCCCCACTCCACCCTCTCGCCGTCATTCTCATTTAGATCTCGCCCCGCCAGAGTTACAGGACATTAGTTACGATTTCACAAAGAGATACGACACTTCCAATTTCTAGGTTTCCAGCTCCAAGAGACAAATGTGCTGGAAGGCGCCTGCACTTTGCCGGGGCCCGATAACGAGGCCCGTGAACCCATTACTGCGCCGGTATCACTCCTGCCCCGGCGGGAGGAGGAGGAGGTGGAGGTGGAGGTACGAGGAGGAGGAGGAGAAGGAGGTTTGTTCGTTCACTCGCTGGTTGGTAAAGGAAGGTGAAGGGAGATGGAGGAGAAAGGAGGAGGAAGAAGGAGGAGAAGAAGAAGGAGGAGGCTAGCTGGCTGATAGGTGCTGGTTGGTTGGTAAAAGAAAGTAAAGAGAGATGGAAGAGAAAGGAATAAGAAGGAGGAGGTGGTAGAGGATGAAGGAGAAGAAGAAGGAGGAGGAGGAGAAGGACTGTGATGCTGAAGGAAGGTGAAGAGAGATGGAAGAAGGGGATGAAGAGGAAGGAGGAAAGGGAGATACAAAGAGGGAGAGGGAGAGAGAGAGGGAGGTAATGGAACGTAGGGAAGACAAAGAGAAATGGAGGAGAAGGAATAGGAGGAGGAGGAGGAGGAGGAGGAAAAAAGTGCACCGAAGGAAGAAGAAGGAAGAAGTGAAGAGGAAAGTGAGAAGAAGGAGGAGAAGAAGGAGGAGGAGAAGGAGTGAAGACGACAGGAGATGGAGAAGGATGGGAGGAGGAGGAGAAGGAGAGACGAAGGAGAAAGAGGAGGAGAAGGAAGGAGAAAGGAAGAAACTATGCTAGGGAGAACGAGACCGAGAGCGAGAGCGAGAGAGAGAGACAGAGAATGCTGAGAGATAAGGAGAAAGACAGGGGGAAGGAAGGGAAGGGAAGGGAAGGGAAGGGAAGGGGAGGGAAGGGAGGGCCATGGTTTTCCGAGACAGTGAGAGTAAAGAAGAGGACAGGAGGAGGAGGAGGAGGAGGAGGAGGAAGATGGAAGGAGAATACGCTGAGGGTGATGACGAGAAAATTCTTAGAGTAATGATGATGTGTGGGAGGAAGCGAGCGAGGTGAGAGCGAGAGAGAGAGAGAGAGAGAGAGAGAGAGAGAGAGAGGATATAAGGCATAAGGGGAGCGAGAGCGAGTGAATGGGAAGGTAATATGGAAATACGAGGGTTAAGGGGAGAGAGAGAGAGAGAGAGGGAGAGAAAGAGAGATAGGGAGGGAGGGAGGTGTTGAAGGCATTAAAGGAAGCAAGAAAAACTACCACTTATGTCTCTGTGTGTGTGTGTATAGAGAGAGAGAGAGAGAGAGAGAGAGAGAGAATGAGAGATAGAGATAGGGAGATAAAGTGAGAGAGAGAGAGACAGAGAGCACCTTTGAGACCCTGAGATAATGGATAACAGCTAAGGGGGAATAAATACACTTTAGCCCATATAAAAATAATAAAAGGAAGGCATTAGGATCCGCTACTCTAATGGCTTCCAGGGCGCGGAGGAGGAGGAGGAGGAGGAGGAGGAGGTATTGTTGCCGGATCATTAGGAAGACCCCGGGAACGAGAGGCAAAAGAAACGCGTCTCGATCTAGGGATTGTTAGAGATAGGGAGGAGGAGGAGGAGGAGGAGGAGGAGGAGGAAGAGGAGGAGGAGGCGTCAGGGCTTTTCTTCCATCTCACAAACCTTCTCCGTTCGTCTGGAAAGTTTGTGTAATCCAGTTTTGTGTCGTCAGCGGCTGCGTCTCTCTCTCTCTCTCTCTCTCTCTCTCTCTCTCTCTCTCTCTCTCTCTCTCTCTCTCTCAAGGTCACCAACAGACATCGAACTCGTCAACGGGAAAAGGAACCAACATCTAAGTTAAAACGAGACGCCAAAAAGGTCACTACTTCAAGGTCAAGGCAGCGCAAGTAACAAGGCAAATAACAAACATCGAAGTCAGTCAACGCAAAAAAGGAGTCACTTCGAGGTCAGGGCAACGCGGCGCATCGAAGTAGCAAAGTGTAGGAGCCTCGAAGTCGCCGTCGCCGCAGCCTCGGGGTCCTCGGCGGGCGGCGTGATACGGTCTTGACTCGCGCGCCCATTCATTGCCTTGTTTTTTCACCTAATGGCCGGCGTCGGGGTGCAGCTGGAGCGGAAGGGTGCAGCTGCGACCCCTCGTCTTGGCAGGCAGCGGGGGAAGACCGAAAATGAGGGGAGCAGCTGAGGGGAAACGAGGAGGAGGAGGAGGAGGAGATTGTGGAGAAACAGAACGAGGAGGAGGAGGAGGAGGAGTAGAAGGAAGAGTGGAACGACTAGGAATAGAAGGAGGAGAAAGAGGAAAGGAGGAGTAGGAAAATGACGACTAAAAGGAAGAGGAGGAGGTGAAGAAGAAGGAGAAGGAAGAGGAACAGAACGAGGAGTAAGAGGAAGAAAGGAACTACGTCTATGAGGAAGAGGAGGGGATGGAGAAGAAGAAGGACGATGAAGAGAACGAAGGAGATGTGGGTGATAAACGAGGGAAAAGGGAGAGAGAGGTGAAGGGAGGGGATGACATTGAGAGAGTGAGGGAAGGGTGAGGGGCAGGGTGGCAGGGTGGCAGGGGCAGCTGGGTACCTCGTAGTGGTCGTCTGTGTTTGTTTGTGGTGTTGGGAGGTGAAATACAGCCTCCACAGTGCCACGCTTCCCCCTTCCCCCTTCCCTTCCTCCCCTTCCCTCACCCCTTTCCTTCCCTCCTCTTCCTTCTCTCCCCCTTCCCTGATCCCTTCCTCCATTTCTTTCTCTTCCTTTCCCTCACCTCTGCTCCCCTCCTCTCTCCTTCTTCCTCATCCCTTACTCTCTTTCTTCCTCTCCCCTTCCCTCACCCCTGCCTTCCCCTTCCTTCTCTCCCCTTCCCTTCCTTCAGTCAAGCGAAACCAATCCCCTTCAGCCTTTCCTTCACCCCTCTCCCATCATCTCCCTTTCACCCTCTCCCCTCTCCCCAGCATCCCCTCACCCCTTCAACCCCATCCCCCATGTGACGCCCGGGAGACTTAATGGGTGAGTCTCCCTTAAGTAATGGGTGAAGGGAAAAAGTGATGGTTGACCTGACTCAGTGTGACCCTTAGAATACACCTCCTGACACCTGTAATATCGCCTCTCCCTCACCTGACGAAGAAGAGAGAGAAGAAGAAGAAGAAGAAGAAGAAGAAGTAGAAAAAGAAGAGGAAGAAGAAGAAGAAGAGGAGGAGGAAGAGGAAGGGAGAAAAGAAAGAGAGCGAGAGAATAGGTCACCATCAGCTGTGTTTATTGACGCAAGCTACCCCTCCCCCACCCCTCTTCTCTCTCTCTCTCTCTCTCTCTCTCTCTCTCTCTCTCTCTCTCTCTCTCTCTCTCTCTCTGCGTCTGTCTGTCTTTTCTTGTTAATAATTACCAAAAAAAGAAAAACAAGAGAAATCATTCTCATTCCGTTTTCTATTGGTTCAAACTCTTAAATAATGAACATGAACTTAAGTAAATAAACAAACAAATAAATATATAGAACAAACTCATCTGCTTTTATGAACGAGGATTTTTCATTATAATCACAAACATATCATTCTCTCTCTCTCTCTCTCTCTCTCTCTCTCTCTCTCTCTCTCTCTCTCTCTCTCTCTCTCTCTCTCTCTCTCTCTCTCTCTCTCTTCACCCTCACTCTCTCTCACTCTCTTCCTCCCTTTCCCTCCCTCCTTCAGGTCGATTATTACCGGGAATCGAAGAGGTGCCAGAACTCAGCGGCGTCAGCGGAAAAACTCGATCCCGAAGAACCATTAAAGTCAGCCAAGTTAGCAGGAAAGTCGCGGAGGCAGAGGCGGAAGATCAGCGAATTTGACTGAGTTAGTGTAATGGTCGGAGTCAGCAGCGAGGAGGAGGAGGAGGAGGAGGAGGAAGAGGAGGAAGAGGAGGGAGCGGGTCAATAAGTGGATAATGACTGGTATTGTGTTTGGCGGGTAATCCTTCTGTCACTCGCGCGCGAAAACCCGAAATAACTTTGGCGGGAAAATCCGACTAACACTTCCTCCCCTTGTGTACGCCCCTCCTTCCCTCATCTCCCCCTCCTTCTTCTCCCCTTCGCAGCCTCCCCGGAAAACAAACAGTTGATGCAAGCGCCCTCTCTCTCCCCTTTCTTCCTCCCCTTTCTTTCTCCCCTAACCTTAATGAATTTGATTATCGTTTCTGAAGCCCATTGGTGCGGGGGGGGGGAGGGCTTAGGCCGCAAATGGGCTGCCGATGAAGGTGCCAAAAAAAGGGACTCAAATGGGTGTTGCTGAAAAGGAGGAGGAGGAGGAGGAGACGAAGAAGGGAAGGGGAAGGAAGAGGAGGAGACGAAGAAGGGAAGGGGAAGGAGGAGCAGGAGGAGACGAAGAAGCGAAGGGGAAGGAGGGGGAGGAAACGAAGAAGGGAAGGGGAAGGAGAAGGAGGAGACGAAGAAGGGAAGGGGAAGGAGGAGGAGGAGACGAAGAAGGGAAGGGGAAGGAGGAGGAGGAGGAGACGAGGAAGCTTGGAGAGAGTGAAGGAGAGAGAGGTTGAAGAAGACTCCGTTGGTAGGACGAAGCTGAAGAAACCTCCTTCTTCTCCTCCTCCTCCTCCTCTTCTTCCACCTCCTTCAAGAGACGAAAAAGAGGGCTGAAGAAGGAAGAGGTGCAGGAGATAGAGAGAGAGGTGGAAGAAGACGAAAATGAGTAGAACGAAGCTGAAGAAGGGAATAAGGTCGTCGGTCGCTCATTACCAACAGCTTCTGGCGACCTAAATCACCCTCCTCCAAAGTCTGTCCAATTTCCTTTCGGAGGCTTGGGGGGGCGGGGGGTGAGGGGAGGGGAGGGGAGGGGTAGTAAATCCAGGGGCCACGTGGCCATATAATCTACCAATCAGAGGACAGCGCGCCGTCCGTCCACCAATCACCTGGCGCGGCTCCTGAAGATTAGTCGATTAAGAAGTGTAATTGGGAGCATCAGGCCTTCATTAGGATTACCGGAAGGAGGGCAGGAAGGCGCTCTCTCGATGGCTTGCGATTCTCCCTTTTCCTTCCTTCCTTCCTTCTTTTTCTTTTCTTTCTTCTAGTTTGCTTTTATCCCGCTTTTTCTTGCTTTCCTTGCCCTTGTTGTGTTTCCTTTCCTTTCTATTCCTTTTCCTTCTTTCTGTCTTGTTTTCCTTCAGCTTCTTTATTTTCCTTTCCATTCTTATTTTCTTTCGATATTTTCCCATTTTTTTCTTCCTTCCTTTCTTTCTCCTCCTTCTCTATATGCCTACAGCTTCTTTCTTTTCCTTTCCATTCATCTCCTCTCTTGATTTCTCCTTTTCTTCCTTCCTTCTTTCCTTTCCTCCTCTTTTATTTGCCTTCAACTTCTTTCTTTTAATTTTCTCTTTTAAATTCCTCTCTCCTTCGTTTATCCTTCACCTCCTTTCTTTCCTTTCCTTCAGTCCTTCGCCTCTCCATTTTGTTAGTTTTTACAAAGGAAGGAGGAGGAGGAGGAGGAAGGGAGAGTGACAGAAAGGGAAATGAGGAAGAAAGAAAGGAAGTGAGGGAGAAGATGAGGGAGGTGTGTAGGTATTAAAGAGGGAGGGAAAGAAGGGAGGGAGGAAGGGAGAGGGTTAGAGAGGAAATAGGGAAGGTGAGGGAGAGGACAGGAAAAGGGAGAGAAAGAGGGAGAGAGAGGGAGGGAAGGAGTGAGGGATTTCCGAGGGTATTTAAAGGGCGCGAGGGGAGAATATGGAGGGAAAAAAAGGGAGAGAGAGAAAGCAGGAAGAAGGGAGAGAGAAGACGGGAAATGGATGAAAAAAAACACGATATGAAAAATAAGAAAACAGAAGAAGAAAAAGAAAGTGAAAATATGTAATAAAAGGAAGGAAAGAAAAGGCGATTGGAAGAAGAAAAGAAATGAAGAAAAATGAAAAGGAGGAGAAGGAGGAGAAGGAGAAGGAATGAAGAAAGAAAACACAAGAAAGGTAAAGAAAGGAGATACGAAGAGAGGAATAAATAGGAGAGAAAGCGAAATGAGGAAGAAAAAGGTGATTGAGAGAAGAGAAGGGAAGAAGAGAGAGGAAAAAGAAGAGAAAGAGGAAGATAGAAAACACGGAAAGGTAACGAAAGACAGAATAAGAGAGAAAAGAAGAATAAAAGGAGAAAAAGCAGACTGAGGAAGGGAGGAAGAAGAAGGAAAAGAAGGAGGAGAAGAAGAAGGAGGAAGAGGAATGAAGATAGAAGAACGAGAAAGGTAATGAAAGCTAAATAAAGAGAAGAATAAAAGGAGGGAAAGCGGAATGAGGAAGGGAGGAAGAAGAAGGAAAAGGAGGAATAGAAGGAGGAGGAGGAGGAGGAGGAGAAGGCCTGAGACGCGCGCCCAAATAATTACTCTCATTAGCCGTAATTACCTTCGTCGGCTGTATTGTGTTTCTGCTTCCACCGCGATAATTGGCAAAAGGATACCTCCACCTCTTCCACCTTCATCCTCCACCTCCACCACCTTTTCCATCTTTTCCATTTCCACCACCTGCAACTCCATCACTACCAACTCAACCACTTTTCCATTTTTATCCTCTTTCTTTTACGTCCTCCTCCACCTCCTTCAACTCCACCACCACCTGCATCTACATCATCACTACCTTCACCACCTGTACCTCCATCACTATCATCACCACCCTTCCACCTCCTCCTCCACTTTCATTATTACCTCCACCACCTCTTTCACCTCCACCAACTCCTTTATTCCTTCCACTTTCACCTCCACCACACCCCTGACTCATCCCCTACCGCCACCACCACCACCACTAACACAACCTCAACCACTTCAACGCCACTCACAACCACCACCACCACCACCACCAAGACAACAGCAACAACCAACACCAAAGCAGCAGCAGCAGAAGCCAGGCACACAGGGAGGGGGGGGGGGGGGTCAGGCCTAAGCACGGGGACATAAACAAGGCCGGCGAAGACTCGGGTAATCCTGCAACGGTCCATTTTCTTCCCGCTGCGGAAATTAATGGCGGAGAAGACGAGCTGTGATGGTCGCCCGGGGAGCATCTGCGGCCTGGCGTCCTCCGCAGCGACCCGCCGGCAGGAAGGTCGTCACAGGGCGCGGCGGCATCAACACCGCCATTTGGGGGAATGTGGAGTCATCACCACGACCACCGCCGCGACAACAGCGGGGGGCGGGGGTGAGGGGAGGAAGGGGAGGTGCAGCAAGTACGCACAATGACATAAACACCTTCCCGGAACAGCCGCCGCCGGGACAAAGACTCATCTCGCGTGTGTTTCGTTCGCCGAAGACGCCGCGAGCACGTAGGGGCGGCGGCCTGTGTGTCTGGCGAGCCGCGGCGCCTGCCGGCCCGGCGCGGCGGCAGGGGCTCAGGAGGGCCAGGCCGTGGCGCCGGCAGGGTTTTAGTACCGCTGCATGTCCCTGCCGGGACCTGCCACGCCTCGCCACCCCGGCCAGGCGCGCGGCGGGAAGTAACAAACAACAGCGGCAGGAAGAACACCCGGAGGGCGGCGCCTCGCCCGGCAAATGAAGCCTTTCCCTGAGCCGCCGCCTTAATAGCATAATTTACGCCTGGTTCATTACACAAATAGTTTTAATCCGGCACTGCGGGCGCGACGCCCCCCTGTGGTGGCCGGGCGACGGGGGGCCTACAAAATTTGCCGCCTGTGACATAATTATTCGCTACGTAGCATGAAATTAAATTTTCTACTTCTGGCGTCGAGTCAACGATGAAGAACGCGGGGCCGAATGCGAGGCGACGGCGGCGGCGGCGACGGGGGCGGTGATGCTACAGTGATGGAGTGGTGGTGGTGGCGTTACGCTGTGTTCGTTGTTGGTAATACAGGGGCGGCGATGGTGGAGGTGCTGGCGCTGGTGATGGGCGCGTGGTGGTGATTGTGTTGTTACCAGGGTGTTGAGGAGAGAGGCTGACGAAGCAAGGGGGATAAAGTGATAGTAGTAGTAGTAGTAGTAGTAGTAGTAGTAGTAGCAGTAGTAGCAGTGATGGTGGTGGTGGTGGTGGCCGCCAACACCGAGAACAAACCTGATAGTGTACACAGGACCAAAGAGTCAGTCTCGGTGTGGCGGTGCTCAAGTAGCGGCTGTCGGGAGGCTGTCAAGGGAGGGGGGAAGGGAAGCTGCTGGGGGAAGCTGTTGGGGGAGGGCGGCGGCGGGGGTGAGGGCGGCGGCGGCCTACCCTCGGCGCGGCATCATCTCGACTCGTCCATTCATCGCGGCGGCGGCGGAAATTTAAACCTTCCTCGGCAGTGGCTCGATGCTTATCCGGGGCGCCTCCATTACCGGGGCCATTCACGGGGCTTTTTGTTGCTCCACACACACACACACACACACACACACACACACACACACACACACACACACACACACACACATACAAAGACCACTTCCACAATCACTCACGCACACACAAACACCGTAAAAAAAATAAAACACATACACAAACACACACACATTCATACATACATACATATAAAAAAAAGACGACGTTAAAGCAAATAAACAAATAAATAAATAAATAAACAGGCGAAGAAAACGGAGAGCTGGAGGGTGGCCGCGCGCTGGACGTGAGGGGGGACTGTGACAGTGACGGATTAGCCCACGAAGGGGGACTACGAACCTGCCCTGTGTACGATAATCACACACACACACACACACACAGAAAGGGGAATACGAAAAGAGCGAAAAGAGAAAGAGATACGCTACACAGAAAATAGACAGATAGATAGAGAGGAAGAGAGAAAGGCTACAGTAGGTTCACAATGCATTAGGGAGGCCCTGTGATGTGGCTCAGGTGTGGCTTACGAGACACAGGTAGCCAGTCAGCCCTTAAAGCCATGGTCTGTTTGTGGCCTAAGAAAAAGAGGAAAAAAAATATATTCGCTGTTCTCTGTAAAATCCTTCAAGTCCACCCTGGAAACTTCAAACCTCGATTCCCATTTTCTTTATATACTTCAACGTTTCCATCATCTCGTTTTCTGTATATCGCCTTGCAGCATTTGAGGAAGAGAGGAGTTAAAGGAGGTTATGGGTAGAGGAGGAGGAAGAAGAAGAAGAAGAAGAAGAAGAAGAAGAAGAAGAAGAGGAGGAGGAGGAGGAGGAGGAGGAGGAGGAGGAGAAGGAGGGCCATAACGTAAACACAACCTGAAACTAAGGCGATTCTTCCTTACACTTGAAGGGAATTTACAAGACAAATTCTCTCACATTTATCATTTCCCTCAGTGGTGCGCGGTGAGGCCTGTCTGTCTGTCTGTCTGTCTGTCAACCGGGCACCCCCAACCCCCCTGCTCTCTCTCTCTCTCTCTCTCTCTCTCTCTCTCTCTCTCTCTCTCTCTCTCTCTCTCTCTCTCTCTCTCTCTGCTCTTTCATTCATCACTTCTTCTCTTTCCTCCTCTTCGCTCCTCCACTTCTCCTCCAATTCCACTATCTCTCCATCAGTTCTCTCTCCCTCTCCCTCTCCCTCTCTCTCTCTCTCTCTCTCTCTCTCTCTCTCTCTCCACTGTAACATTACATTTTCCAGCAAGTCCTTCGCCCCTTCATTCTTCCCTTCTCTCCCCTTCCTTGAGCGGGCAGAGGGGAAGGGGGGAAGAAAGGGGAATAGGGAGAGGAAGGGAGGGGAAGGGGGGGGAGGGTATGGGAGGCAGAAAAGAGGATGTGAATGCGTAATCCGTCTGGTAATATTAAACGGTGTTCCTGTGCTCCCGGGCTGACTAATGGCGGACCGTCAGGCTTCCTACAAGACATTTATCACTTTCTTCTTTTATTCTTTTTATTCCGGGGTATGTTTCGTCTCTTTCTCTCTCTCTCTTTATCGCTTCTTTCTCTTTATTTCTTCTTTCTATTTCTTATCCTCGTTTTTTTATCACGTTTTTCTTTATTTTTATTTTTTGTGGGTCTTGTCTATTTCTGTTTTTCCCTTCATTCTCTTTTTTTTTCGTCACTTCTTCCTCTTTCTTAGTTGCTTATCTTTATTGCTTGTTTTTTTTCTCTTTTGTCACTTCTTTATTTATATTTGGGAGTCTCGTCTCTTTCTCTCTCTCTCTCTCTCTCTCTCTCTAGTTCTTCTTCCTTCCTTCTATTTCTTTTGTTTCATTCTCTTTACTCAGTTCTGTTCTTTTATATTTTCTCTGCCTTGTATTTTTCTTCTTCTTCCTTCGTTCCTTCCTTCCGTTTTTCTTTTCTTTTGGTTCGTAGTTTCTAATTCTCTTATTTTGCATTTTTCTCCTCTCTTCTTTTCAATCATTTTTCTTTCCTTTCTTTCTCTTCCATTTCCATTTTTATTTCCCTGATTTGCTTCTCTTATGCACTGATCTTAGTCCTCCTCCTCCTCCTCCTCCTCCTCCTCTACTTTTAGCCCCACTTTTCTCTTTTCTTTCCTCATTTTCTTCCCCTTTTCCCTAATTTTCCCTTTCACATCAACGGTCTCGGTACTTTTTTCTCCCTCCCTTGATCCGTAAAATATTTCCCATTTCATTTTTGTACTTTGAGTCTCCTCCCTTCGGTTTTGCAGTGCTTTAACCCCCCTCCCCTCCCTCTCTCTCTCTCTCTCTCTCTCTCTCTCTCTCTCTCTCTCTCTCTCTCTCTCTCTCTCTCAGGGGTCAGGTGGTGGGAACTATTTTTTAAAGTTACCAGTTGGGCTTCGTGAAAAATGTCGCCTTTGTAGGGACGGAGGGAAAAAGGGGAGCCTGTCAGGACCTTTTCGGGGGGAGGAGGAGGAGGAGGAGGAGGAGGAGGAGGAGGAGGAGTAGGAGGAGGAGAAGGAGGAAAGGAAAACAGAGAGAGAGAGAGTTGACACCTCCTTCCTTCTCTCCTTTCCTTTTCTCCCGACCTCTGACCTCAACCTTCCACCCAGCACATTCCCCTCCGTTTCCCTTTTTCCTCCCTCCCTCCCTTTTCCTTCTCTATCTTTTCTTTCCTTCCTCTAGTTTCCTTCTCTTCCTACTCTTCCTTCATCTTCCTTTCCTCTCCTTTCCCTTCTTCTAGTTTTCTCCTCTTCCTCCTTCTAATTTTTCTTTTTTTTTTCAGTTACGTATCTCCCCATCTCTCTCTCTCTCTCTCTCTCTCTCTCTCTCTCTCTCTCTCTCTCTCTCTCTCTCTCTCTCTCTCTCTCTCTCTCTCTCTCTCTCTCTGGTTAATTTGACGAATGTGCGCAATTTTTTTCTAGGGTGTTTCTGGTTAGCGCAACAACAACAACAACAACAACAACAACAACAACAACAACAACACCGAGAGAACAAGTGTGAAAAAGTATTACTAATGATCATATTTTTTTTTCTCCAACATTTTTTTTCTTCAACTCCAAATCTTTTCTTTTCTTTCTTCTCTTTCTCTCAGTGTTCCTGTTTTTTTTTTTACTTCTCTGTCCATTTTTTTACTGTAATAAACTAAAATATTTTGTGATTTTTTTTTGTCTGTCTATTAATCTTTTTTTTTTTCTTCATTTTCTCTGCTCCCTATTCCTCTTCTTCTTCTTCTCCTCTTCCTCCTCATCTTCCTTAATCCACCTTAGGTCCTCTTTATCTGCCCATTCTTTACCTCTCATCCCTCTCTCCCTCATCCCTTCCTTCCTCTTCCCTACCTCTCTTACCCCTCCTCCTCCATCTCCATCTCGTCCTTCCTTCTTCTCTCTCCTTCTCATTCCTTTTCTCTCCCTAATTCACTTCTACTCATTTGCCCCTTCTCTTCCCTTCTTCTCTCGCCCCTCCTCCTCCATCTCCCTCCTATCCTTCCTCCTTCCCTCTCTTTCTTCCTCCTCCTCCTCCTTTATCTGTCCCTTCTTCTCTCATCTTTCCCTTCTCCCTTGCCCCTTCTCTTCCGTTCCTCTCTCGCTCTTCCTCTACCACCTCCCTTCGTTCCTTCCTTGTCTCTCACTCCTCCTCCTCCTCCTCCTCCGTCTCATTGGCTTTTTAGTAATCGGCATAACAGCGCAGAGTCGCGGGTAAGTTTATACATTAGTTGTGGGGGCCAGGCAATCCCATCCGTTTTCTATGACGTGATCACTTCCCATTTTCTTCGCGTCTTGCCTCGTTGCCAACTTTCCGACACGAAATGAGTGGAAACACGAAGCAATGTTGCGTGGCCGCCCGCTAAAACGCTGCCTCCTCCTCCTCCTCCTCCTCCTCTTCTTTCTTCTTCTTTTAACCCTTCTTCTTTTATTTGGTTTTGTCTTTCTCCTTCCCTTCCTCTTCCTCTTCTTTCTTCTCTTAACCCTTCTTCTTTTAATTGGCTTTCTCTTTCTCCTTCCCTTCCTCCTCCTCCTCTTCTTTGTTCTTCTCTTAACCCTTCTTCTTCTCTTACTTGGTTTCCTATTTCTCCTTCCCTTCCTCCTCCTCCTCCTCCTCTTCCTCTTTCTTCTTCTCTTAACCCTACTTATGTTACTTCGTTTCCATTTCCTCCTTTCCTTCCTCCTCCTCCTTCTCTTCCATCCCCGTTTTCTTCTTCGTTTAACCTTTTTCTTGCTTCGTTTCCTCTTCCTCCTTCTGTCTTCTATTTCTTCTTCTTTAAATCCTCCTATTACTTGCTTTCCTCTTCTTCCTTTTTCCTTTATTTTTTCCTCATTTTATCTCCTCTTTCCTCTAATTTGGTTTCCCCTTCTTCTCTTACTTCTCTTACTCTTCTTCTTACTTTGTGTTCTCTTCCTCCTCCTCCTTCTTTTTCTTCGCCGTCTTCTTCCTCCACCTCCTCCTCCTCCTCCTCCTCCTCTTCCTCACATCATTATCCATTCCTTCTTCTGCTTCCCTTTTCGCTAATTCTGTCCCTCTATTTTTTGCCTCATTTTCCTTCACCCTATTCTCCTCTTCCTCTTCTTCCTCTTTCCCTATCTTCATCTATGTCTTCTACGTCGACCTTTTTTTTTTTTAACCAAAGATAAGTGTTTGTAACGAATTTTCACACACACACACACACACACACACACACACACACACACACACACACACGCCCCCTGGGGTTTTTAAGGAAAGTATTTGTTGCCTTCTTCGCGGGGTTGCATCCGGGGGGGGGGGGGGGGTAGGAAGACCTAAGGGGGGGGGGGGAAGAGGGGGAGGAAGAAGGAAAAGGAAAAAGGAAATATTAGATGAGGAGGAGGAGGAGGAGGAGGAGGAGGAGAGAGGAAGCAGCGGAGGCATAGTACACGAAATAAAGAGAGAGAAAAAAAAAGCGTAATAATTGGGAGATACGAGAGACGAAGAGAATAGAGGAGAGATAAAGAAAGAAAGAAAGAGAGAAAGAGAGAGAGAACGCTTCCATATCTTATCTCACTTGCTCTACTGTCATTATGTAGGTGCTCTCTCTCTCTCTCTCTCTCTCTCTCTCTCTCTCTCTCTCTCTCTCTCTCTCTCTCTCTCTCTCTCTCTCTCTCTCTCTCTCTCTCTCTCTCTCTCTCTCGCAGCATCAGCGGGGAGAGATGGGAGATGAGAGTGGATGCTGGGGAGGCTGGAGGGGAAGAAAGAGAGAAAAATACAGCTACAGATGAAGAAAGAGGAAGATGAGAGACGAGGAGGAGGAGGAGGAGGAGGAGGAGGAGGAGGAGGAGGAGGAGGAGGAGATATTCGCCTGATCCTTGTGGCATCTCGTTTCCCTTCGCCATTTCTCAGGTGAATGTTCCTCTCCTCAGAATCTGACAGTTGCCTCTCGTCTACAGGGTTTTGAGGGAGGAAAGAGGAGGAAAGAGGAGGGGGGAAGGGGCCGGGGGGGGTACTAGAGGGGAGGAGGAGGGTCGGGGAAGCAATGGATGGAGGGAGAGAGGAGAGAATGGAGGAGGAGTAAGAAGATGAGTCGAGAGTTGGGAGACGTTGAGGAATGGGAGGAAAAGGTAAATAGGAAATGGACGAGAGAGAGAGAGAGAGAGAGAGAGAGAGAGAACACTTCTACATATATTTAATACAAGCCGAGTACAAATTCCTTCACTTTGCCGCGTTAATATGACCTTTATGCCAACAGGAGAGGAAAAAAGGAGGAGGAGGAGAAGGAGGAGGAGGAGGAAGATAAAGGCCCAGGCTCTTTTTGGTGTCCATGATGTATGTCTCAATCTCTCTCCCCCTCGCCTCTTCACTACTCCATCAAGCCCCTCTTCTCTCTCTCCCTTCTTCCTGTCTCCTCCTCATCCTCCTTTTGCTCTCCTTTTTCTTTTCTTCCATTCTCAAGGCTATTCTCTTCCCCACTTTCCTTCATCGTTCCTTCCTCCCTTTTTTTGTTATTGTTGTGTTCTTTCTCAGGTCTACCTTCCTTTTGTAATTCCTCAAGTTTTATCTTTTTCCTTTATTCTGTCTTTCTTGCACTATTTACGTTTCCTTTTTCCACCACTACTACTACTACTACTACTACTACTACTACTACTACTACTACTACTACTACTACTACCATTACTACTACTACAACTACTTTTTTTTTACAACAAAGGAGACAGCTCAAGGGCACAACAAAAAGGAAACAATAATGAAAAAAAGCCCGCTATTACTACTACTACTACTACTACTACTATTACTACTACTACTGCTGGTGCTGGTGCTGCCGCTGCCACGTCTACCATTTGCAAAACGTATTTTCTGATTATTAAATAAACTTGATATATTGTATCCTCCACTTTGGAATGGCGTTCTCTCTCTCTCTCTCTCTCTCTCTCTCTCTCTCTCTCTCTCTCTCTCTCTCTCTCTCTCTCTCTCTCTCTCTCTCTGCCTACCTACCTTCCTACATACCCTCCTGCCTGAATGCATACCCCCTCCCCCCTTCTCTCTCTCTCTCTCTCTCTCTCTCTCTCTCTCTCTCTCTCTCTCTCTCTCTCTCTCTCTCTCTCTCTCTCTCTCTCTCTCTCTCTCTCTCCGCCTGTCCCCCGAAAGGCAGAATCAACACATAAAACATTTTTTAAAACGCTACAATGAAAATAGTGAATTAAATTCGCTGCCCCGCTGATGGGCCGGCGTCAGGCGCGGCCCTTCATCACGACATGCATAATAAAGCCGTTTGTTGCTCTCTCTCTCTCTCTCTCTCTCTCTCTCTCTCTCTCTCTCTCTCTCTCTCTCTCTCTCTCTCTCTCTCTCTCTCTCTCGTGGTTCGTTCCATTTCTAGATTAGTTTGTCCTTGTGTTTGTGTTTGTTTCCCGTTTTCTTCTTTGTTTTTCTATTTTGATGTTTTTCCTCATTATTATGTTTTTCTGTTAATGTAGAAATAAACAACTCCTCCTCCTACTACTACTACTATTACTACTACTACTGCTACTACTACTACTACTACTACTACTACTACTACTATTATATCCTCTCTCTCTCTCTCTCTCTCTCTCTCTCTCTCTCTCTCTCTCTCTCTCTCTCTCTCTCACACACTCACACACACACACACACAATCACTCTCTCCAATCAATAAATCCCATGAACTTATATTCCTCCCCCCGATCGATACATTCTGGCACCGAACACTAAACAAAGAATCGCCAGGAATCGTCAACACATTTTCTGGTGTCATCAGACTTCATATCAACTATTTTTTTTTGTTTCGCGTCCTTTTTTTTTTTTAATCACCTACACATTTATATATTTTTTAACAACACATCCAATCCACCTATCAATTATTCTTGTGATGGCGAGAGCGAGAGCGAGAGAGAGTGAGAGCGAGCGAGCTAGAGAGAGCGAGAGAGAGAAGTGGGAGGGAGGGGAGATTGAGGGGTTTTGGTGGGGTGGGCACTGGAATTTGAGAGTATAGAAGAGAGGGAGATAGAGATAAAGAGAGAGAGAGAAAGGGAGATAGAGGAAGGAAGAAGAATAGATGGAGATAGAGAGGAAAATACGGAAGGAAAGGAAGACAAAGAAAAGAGGAAAAGAGAACAAGAAAACGGAGATACAGCTAGCTAGAACAAGGGAAGAAGAGGAGGAGGAGGAGGAGGAGGAGGAGGAGGAGGAGGAGAGAAGAGTGGAGGAGGGAAAGAATGCAGAGGTAGCTAACAACATACCCCCTTCCCCTCTTCTCCCTCACCCTCTTAACCACCCCAACCCACCCCTCCTCAAAAAAATAAAAAAAATAAATAAATAAAAAGGAAAAATCATAAAAAGTATACAACACAAATGTACTGCAGAGCCAAAATTTCAATAGCACGGCTGTCCAAACCGACTAAATATATAACACGTTCAAAACACGTCCCATCGTTCACTTTTTTACGTCATCACCGGACGCCGGGATTCGAACCCAAGGGGGGGCGGGGGCACATGGATGGGGGGGAGGAGGGAAGTAAGGGAGGGGAGAGAGGGGTAGAGAGGAGGGAGAAATGATGGAAGAGGAGGAAGGATGGGAGGCAAAGAGAAAGGGATAAGGAAGAGAGGAAAGAAAGAAAGGAAGGAAGGAAGAAAGGAAGGAGAGATAGGGGGAAAGGGGGAAAGAAGGAATAGGGAAAGAATGAGGAAGAGGAAAAGGGAAAAAGGAAGAGAAGATAAGGGGGAAGAAGCAAATTAGAGGAGGAGGAGGAGGAGTGAAAGGAAGATGAAAAAGGGGAAAAGGAAGAGGAGGAGGAGGATGAGGAAGAGGGGGAGGTGCGAATGTGTTGAAGAGGCAAAACGAACATAAAGAAAAGGGAGAGAAAACAGAGGAACCAGAAAGAGAGAGAGGAAGGGAGGAGGAGGAGGAGAGGGAGGGAGAGAGTGAGTGATTGGGTAATGGATGACTAAGGGAAAAGAAAATGGGTGAAAATGGGTGAAGGTAATGAAGGTTAACGGATGATAGGAAACAGGAGATGCTACTTTTTATTTTTTATTTAGTTTCCCCTCTTCTGTTTTTTTTTTTATCATCTCTGAGACTCCAATTTACTTTATTTCCTTTTTCTTCCTTTTGCTCTTTTTTCATTTCTATTCCTTTTCTTATTTTCCTTTCCATTCTCGTTTTCCTTTCTCCTTCTATTAATTTTCTTTTTTTTTATCATCTCTGAGACTCCAATTTACTTTATTTACTTTTTCTTCCTTTTGCTCTTTTTTCATTTCTATTCCTTTTCTTATTTTCCTTTTTATTCTCGTTTTCCTTTCTCTCTTCTGTTCTTTTTTCTTCATCATCTCTGAGACCCCAATCCACTTGTTTTCCTTCTTTTTCCTTCTCTTTTTCATTTGTCTTCCTCTTTTTACGTTCCTTTCTCATTTTCCACTTCCTTTTCTATTTTTTTTATTTATCCTCTCTGGGACTACAATTATTTTTTCCTTCATTCTCCTGTTCTTTATTTATTTTCCTTCCTCTTCTTACTTTCCTTTTTAATTTCCCTTTCGTTTTCTACCGTCATTCTTTCTCTCTATCCTTTCTATGGTATCTATTCTTTATCCAATCTATTATTTCTCTATCCCTTTATCTTTCCTTCTCTTCCTCTCATTTTCTTCTTTATCTATCTATCTATCTATCCATCTAACACTCTTATCCTCATACTTCAACCCCCATAACCTCTCTCTCTCTCTCTCTCTCTCTCTCTCTCTCTCTCTCTCTCTCTCTCTCTCTCTCTCTCTCTCTCTCTCTCTCTCTCTCTCTCTCTCTCTCTCTCTCTCTCTCTCTCTCTCTCTCTCTCTCTCTCTCTCTCTCTCTCTCTCTCTCCGTACCTGTGTTAAATTATAGGTATTTCCGTTTTCTTCAGGGTAATTAGTGTTAAAGGTAGACTGTTCTATTTTGATGTACCTTTTTTTTGTGTGTGTGCGTGTGTGTGTGCGTGCTTTTGCCACCTCGTAAGTGACCTTCTGGCGCCTGGAAATCACAAGTAAGTTCCCTTCGTTGTCATGGTAACGAGGAGACGGTGTGGTGGTGGTGGTGGTGAAGGTGGTGGTGGTGGTGGAAGGTTAGGACTGTGGTAACCTTCTTCTACTTCCTCCTCTTTTTCTCATATATTTTTTCCTTCTTCTTCTATTCCTGTTTGTGCCTTATCTTCTTTTCCTTTTTTTCCTTCCCTTTCATCTTTTTGCTTGTCTTGATTTCCTTTCTTTATCTCTATTATTATTTCCATTCTTTTGTTTCTTTATTTACTCTCATCTCTTCCTCTTTCCTTTGATCTCTTCCAATTCCCTGTTTTATTTTTGTTTCTTTTTAAACGATTTCAAACAAACAAACAAGCGAGCCAT
The DNA here is from genome assembly GCF_024679095.1 of Eriocheir sinensis. Lineage (NCBI taxonomy): Eukaryota > Metazoa > Arthropoda > Malacostraca > Decapoda > Varunidae > Eriocheir > Eriocheir sinensis. The sequence continues at coordinate 8,552,918 of NC_066560.1, forward strand.
ACACAACCACCATCACCACCACCATCACCACCATCATCACCACTACCCCTTCGCACCACCATCACCACCACCATCACCATCATCACCACTACCCCCTAGCACCACCATCACCGCCACCTCATCACCACACTCCATCAGTCTTCCTCGCGCCGCCTGCGTCTTGGGAACACCTTTGATTAACCGGAGTCCGAGCTGGCCAGGTAACCCCCCTCCCTCCCTGTCATCTCACCTGCCTGGAGGAGGAGGAGGAGGAGGAGGAGGAAGAGGATATGGAGTAAGAGGAGAAGGATTGATTTCTTGGCATATTCGTTCTCCTCCTCCTCCTCCTCCTCCTCCTCCTCCTCCTCCTCCTCCTCGTTCTTTCCTCCTTGCAATTATCTCTTTGTTAAAATTCACCTGTTGAGGAAGCGAAGCGAGGCGGAGGAAGAGGAGGAGGAGGAGAGGAAGAGAGAGAGAGGGAGAGGAGGAAAGTCGTAATGAGGGAGGGAAACACCGAGGAAGAGGAAAAGTTGTACGGAAAGAAGGAGAGAAGGCAAGAAGGAGAGAGAAGAGAGAGAACGAGAAAGAAGGGAAGAATAGAATAATGAAGGGAGGAAAAGGCGAAGATTGAAGATGGAAGAAGGGAAAAAAGATAGAAGGGAGAGATAGAGAAAGAGATTTGAAATATATCTCTTTGTTATACTCTCTCTCTCTCTCTCTCTCTCTCTCTCTCTCTCTCTAGCTGATGAGGTTAATGAAGTGAATCTTGTGTTCGAAGCTTCATATGGGACCGAACCTGAACCCCCAAAGCCTCGTAATCTGCCTCGTACCCTCCGCGAGACCCCGACCACTCGAGGTTATTAAGAGGTGAGATAAACCACGAAATGCCTCGCGGAGACCACCGTCGGGAGGCCACGAGGAGACCACTTGTCCTAACTGATGTCCTCCTCCTCCTCTTCCTCCTCCTCCTCCTCCTCCTCTTATCTCCCTCACCACCTCCTGATCACTCCCATCCCCCTCTTTATCTTCTTTTCTTCCTCCTCCTCCTCCTCCTCCTCCTCTTCCAGGTAAGCACAATTAATTAGTTACGATAATTGCTTTAATGTTGATTATTTTACAGAGGAGCCCACCTGTTTGTATAAGTGCTCGCTAAATAGTATTAATTATTGTCCTCTCTCTCTCTCTCTCTCTCTCTCTCTCTCTCTCTCTCTCTCTCTCTCTCTCTCTCTCTCTCTCTCTCTCTCAGTATCGTGTTTTCTTTTTTTCTTCTTCTTTTCGGTTTTTCCATAAAGTTAAAATTGTTATCTCCTCTTTGTATGTGTTTTCTGTTCTTTCTCTTCCTCCTCCTCCTCCTCCTCCTCCTCCTCCTCCTCCTCCTCTTCCTCCTCCTCAAGTGTGTATAAAGTGCTAAGCGAGAAGAGAAGAGAGTTCTTTGTCCCCCTTATCACACACACTGATTACACACACACACACACACACACACACACACACACACACACACACACACGTACATCATCCTGTCCAATCCACTTTAACTACTACTACTACTACTATTACTACTACTACTACTACTACTACTACTACTACGCTAATTATTTAAACATTAACGAAACTCCTCACATATATAAGTACTTCTTCTTCTTCTTCTCCTTCTCCTCCTCCTCCTCCTCCTCCTCCTCCTCCTCCTCCTCCTCCCGTTGTATTATCGCAATGTGGTTTCGTTAAGTGATTCCACAAATTACCGACTTGAGAGAGAGAGAGCGTCAAGGGCAAAAGGGGAGGGGAGAGTGGAAGCAAGTTAGAGAGAGAGCGAGTGAGAGAGTGAGAAAGTGAGAGAGGGAGGAATTTGAAGGCAAGTTGAAGGATATGAAGGAGAGGGAGGAGGTGAAGTTGGTGTGATTGTGATAAATGGAGGAAGATGATGAAGAGGGGAGGAGAGAAGATAAGAGAAGGGAGGAAAGGAGAAGAAGAGTAGGAGAAATAAAAAAAAATGATGAAGATGAGAAGAGAGAAGATACGGAAGGAAAGGAGGATAAGAGAAATAAGAGGATGAAAATGGGAGAAGAGGAGATAAAATGAAAAATTGAGAAGAGGAGAATAAGAAGAGAGGAAGAAGAAAAAATAGGTGTGAAGAGAAAATAGAATGGAGGAAAAGAAAATAAGAAAAATAAGACAAAAAAATGATGAAAATGAGAAAAGAAGACAGAAGAAGGAAGAAAAAGAGAAAAAGAAGAGCAGATAAAAGAGAAAAAAAAGAGAAAAGCGAAAAAAAGTAAGGAGAGGGAAAATCAGTGATGAGGGAAGAGTTAAGGAGGAGGAAGGAAGGGAGGGAGGGAGGGAGAGAAGAGAGAGGGAGGCAAAGGTGAGAAGGGTGAAGGAGTCAAGAGGGGCTACATTTTAGGGTGAAACGACAACACTTATGCACCCTGAGAACGAGGGAGAGAAGGGAGGGAAAGGGAGGGGAGAGAAGGAGGGAGGAGGGGGAAGAGGGGAGACTGGGGAAAGGAAACATAATGGGATAAATGAGGGGAAAGAAAGAGTAGGAAGAAAGGGGAAGGATTGAAAGGGAAATGAGGAAGAAAGGAAGAAAAGGGAGGAAGAAAAGGTGAAGGGAAGTGAATGGAGGGAATGAGAAAGGGAAAATAAAAAGGGAGAAAGAGTAGAAGGAAAGAAGGGAAGGGAGAGAAATATCGAAGTATGGAACGATGAAGAAAGGGAGAAGAGAGGAGAGAGGGAGAGAAGGAAGGAAGGAAGGGAGGGTGGAGGGAGGGTGGAGGGAAGGAGCGGGTAAAAGTGGAGAGATGGAGCGAGGGTGAATATATAACAGGAATAGAGAGAGAGAACATTTGGGGCGATAGTGAGTAATGGAAAATGCAACAGAGAGAGAAAGAGAAGAAGAGAAAGAACAAAGAAAAGAAAAAAAATATGGGACGGTGATAACAAACGAAAAAAAGGCGAAAAAGAAAAAAGAAAAGAAAAAAAAGAAAAGTGGAATGAAAAGAAAGAACAAAACAAAATAAAATAAAAACAATGGAAGCAAAATGAGATAAGAGTAGAGAGATTAACAATTACAAAGAAAGAAAGAAAGAAAGAAAGAAAGAAAAAGAAGACTGGAAAGAAATATAACTGAAGCGAACACACGGAATCATAATAATAAAAAAACAATGGAAAATACACAAAAAAACAACAAAGAAAAAGAAAGAAAGAAAGAAAGACAGGAAAGCCAAGATTGTTTCCACTACAACACAACAACACAAATTCATCTCTCTCTTCCACTTCTCCACTTATTCCCCCTCCACCATCACTACCACCACATATCCTGACGGTGGAGGAGGTGGTGCTGAAGGTGGAGAAGGAGGTGGAGGAGGAGGTGTTGGTAGTAGAATTCCCACGTCCACATCCCACCTACCTTCCTCCCCTCCCTTTCCTCCCTCCACTCTTCCTCCCTATCTTCTTCTCCTTCTCCCCCTCCCCCCCCCCTCCACCAGGCACCAGCGGAGTCTCGTGGGTTATCTACGCGACGTAATATATGACGCTATTTATTTCAGACCACGTGGGTGTGCTGCAGGAGACGGCACACACACACACACACACACACACACACACACACACGGAGGCTTTGTTACCGCTGCTGAATGTGTGTGCATGTATGTGTGTGTGTATGTGCGTTCAAGGGTTCGTCACCACAGCAACGAGAGAGAGAGCATTCCCCCTCCAATACTCGGGATGGATTCGGTCCCCGCCAGCCAACCATCGGCCTTTCTTCCGCAGTCTCGCGATGCTCCAGCGGCCGCGAGCCTCCACCAATCACATCTCACTTTGTTGGCGGGAAGTGCTGTCATTGGGCGAAGCGGTGCGCGGGCGAGGTCGGGGCCGCCACGTCAGAACACACCTAATGGCCGTCAACCAATGAGGCGTGAGGAAGAGAAGGAAGAGGAGGAGGAGGAGGAGGAGGAGGAGGAAGACGGGGAAGGAAAGTCGGCGGCTTGCGAGAAACGACATCTTCAAGGGAGAGTATTTCAGTATTTCCCTCTCCCTCTCTCTCCCTTTCTCTTCCTCCTCCTCCTCCTCCTCCTCCTTTTCTTACTCTCTCCCCTTGAATGTTTGTGGCCTTCGCTGTTCTCCCCTCCTTCCCCACGCACAAACACACGCACAAACAGACCATTACCTGGAGGCTACTTAGCTTTACCTCCGCCGCGATAAGGGAAAAAAAGAATTGATGGGAGGGAAAAAAAATATAGGAAAGGAAAAAAAGTGGAGATGGAAGAAAACAGCAGCAACAAAAAACATGTATACCGAGTTCGACACACACACACACACACACACACACACACACACACACACACACACACACACACACACAAAACATTCCATGTCAACAATTTTTCCTCTGGCGATGGGAAACCCTGGAACACCACCTCCCCCCCCCACCCCCACCCCCACCATCACCTCCACCATCACCACCTCCACTACCACCACCTCCACCGTCACCACCACTGCCGCCGCTGGTCATGCAATATTCTCAGGTCCTTTTTCAGCAGGTCAGCGGCAAATCCCGACGCAGGGGCAGCAGGAGGAGGAGGAGGAGGAGGAGGAGGAGGAGGAGGAGGAGGAGGAGTGAGGCCTCGATATTGTGTTTGGTGGTA
>NC_066560.1:8562542-8590042 GCF_024679095.1 Eriocheir sinensis
TCCTCTTCTTTCGCTCATCCATTTCCCTTTCCCTTTATTCCTTTCTTTTCATTTCTATTCCTATGTCACAACTTTCCCTTCTTTCTCCAATCCATCTCCTCCTCCTCCTCCTCCTCCTCCAGTCACTCCGCGGACTATTGTTCCCGATAATCGCCAAACCACTTTTCGCGTCTTGGCTGATGGAGGAGAGCAAACGGGTGATTGGTCGCGATAATTAGACCCCCCCAAACAGGTAATCCAGGTGGGTGTGATTCATAAGGTTGAGTAATGAATGAGTGAGGAGGTTGTGAGGTTAGGTTACTGTGTGTCTGTCTCTCTGCCTCAATCTGTCCTTTTTTTTATCTTTTTTTTTGTATATGTTGTTTTTTCTTTCTTTCTTCTTTGTTTTTGTTTTCTCTGATTTTCTTTTTTCTTTGTTGCTTCTTCTTTTTCGTTCTTTCTTTTTTTCTCTTTTTTTTTTGTCTAATTATTTTCCTGTTTTGCTTTTTTTTCGTCTTTTTCTTTTCTTTTCATCACTTTTTTTTCTTTACTTAAATCTACACTGTTTTATTTATTTACTCTTTTTTTATCTTTCCTTTTCGCTTGATTTTCCTTTCTTTTCCTCTTGCTTTTTTTTCGTCTATTTTCTCCTTTTCTTTCTATTTTATCATTTTCCTTTTCTTTTTTCCCTTGCGTTTCCCCTCTTTATCTCTCCTCCTTTTCGCTTTTTTTTCTCTCTTTATTTGTCCATCCATCTTTTCATTTATTTTCCTCCATCTTTTCATCTCTTGTTTTCCTCTCGTGTCAATAAAAACTAACTCCTTTCCTCCTTTTCTCTCTACTCCCTACTCTTTTCCTACCACTTTTCCCCACCTCTCTCTCTCTCTCTCTCTCTCTCTCTCTCTCTCTCTCTCTCTCTCTCTCTCTCTCTCTCTCTCTCTCTCTCTTGTCCCCTTCACTCTATATATTTTGCTCCTCGTCGCCCTCCAATTTACCCAAAAGAGCAACGTTGAGGATAAGGTGAGGAGGGAGGACAAGGGGGGGAGGGGGAGGCGAGAGGGGGAGGGTGGAAGGAAGGGGAGGAGGTAGGGTGGAGGGGAGATCTCCACCCATCCCCACGCAAGCACCCCATCCACCACCCATGAAGATGATATAGGGTGTGAGGATGTGCTGGTGGTGATGGTGGTGATGATGGGTGGTGGTGGTGGTGGTGATGGTTAAGGTGGTAATGGTGATCGGTGGGTAGCATTGGTAGCGGTGGTGGTGGTTGGTTGTTTTGGTGGTGGTGGTGGTGTTGGTGGTGGTGGTGATGAGTAGTGAGTGACTGGGGATGCTGGCAGTGGTGGTGTTAGTGGTGATTGTGGGCGGCGTCGTTGTTGTTGGTGGTGGTGATGGTAGTGAGTGGTTCTGGTGATGATGGTGATGGTGATGAGCAACGGGTAGCTTTGGTGGTGGTGGTGGTGGTATTAGCAGAGGGTGGGTTGCTTTGGTGTTGTTAGTGGTGGTAGTGGGCGGCCTTGTTGTTGTTGGTGGTGGTGATGGTAGTGAGCTGTCCTGGTGATGATGGTGATGACGATGAGTAATGGGTAGCCTTGGTGGTGGTGGTGGTGGTATTAGTAGGTGGTGGGTTGCTTTGGTGTTGTTAGTGGTGGTGGTAGTGGGCGGCCATGGTGGTGGTGGCGGCGGTGGGCGGCTCTGGTGTTGGCGTTGGGCGGCGGCGGCTACGGCGGCGCGGGTTACGCCCATACAGTCCCCTCCACACGGGGCAGACGTCCCCAAACGCATTATTCGAACCATCGGCCCGGAAAAGCGAATTACACTACACGAAAAATGCATAAATTGCAATGTTGCTGACCTAAAACTCCACCATCGAGGGCTGTTCAACCATGCAGCGTGTCGTTAAATCTGGACACTTTATTGCTACACGGATAAAAAATGACAATAAACAAACAGGATTGGAACTCGTGTGGGCGTAATAGTAAATAAATTCGGGAATTCGGGAATGCGTTTACAAACATTTTGAAAACATAGCTTATGGCCTACGATGGAGGGCGTGCCGCGGGTGTCTGATGGGAAGGGGGGAAGGGGAAGGGAAGGGAGGAGATGGGGAAGGGAAGGGGAGGGTAAGGGTATCAGTGAGGGGATGAGGGAGTGCTTGGTGTGATGCAGGTGTGTGTGTGTGTGTGTGTGTGTGTGTGTGTGTGTGTGTGTGTGTGTGTGTGTGTGTGATGGAGGGGAGGGGAAGGGCGAGGGAGATGGAAAGAGGGGGATTAGTGATGGCAAGTGAGGCTGCGTGGAAGGGGAGAAGGATGGGTGGGAAGGGGGGGGTGAGGGAGGAGGGAGGGAAGGAGGGAGTCTGCTAGATGGGGCGTCTGGTGAGGAAGGGAAGGGAAAGAGGGGAGGAAAGGGGAGAGAGAAATGGAAGGGAAAACGGAGGAAAAGGAGGGTGAAAAGAATAAGTAAAGAAACGAAAATAAAGATAAAAAGAAAGGAAGGAAGGAAAGGAAGGAGGAACTTGCTACCTCGAGAAAATTACACTTATCTTTTCTCACTAAGACATTTGGTCATTTGCTTCCTCCTTCGTCAGCAGAGCAATGGCAGCAGGCAGAGTAGCAGCAGTAGCAGGAATAGTAGCAGTAGTAGTAGTAGTAGTAGTAGTAGTAGTAGAAGTAGTAGTAGTAGATGGTTTAGACACATACGAACAAGATGAAATAAAGATATAACAAAACTATTTCACACACACACACACACACACACACACACACACACACACACACAAACACACACACTTAAGACGAGTGAGCTGAGGATGTTTAAGGAATTCTTGTGATGAGGCGAAGGCGTGAAAGAGGAAGGAAGAGGAGGAGGAGGAGGAGGAGGAGTAGTGGACGGCTCATCAACACGAAGGGAGGAAAGGGAGAGAAGGAGAGAGAGAGAGAGGAGGGAGGGAAGGGAGAGAAATTTACGCTTGACTGGAGGAAACGCGTCTTTGATATCTGCCACTGTGATCCTCTTCCTCCTCCTCCTCCTCCTGTGACGCGAGGAGGAGGAGGAGGAGGAAGAGGAGGAGGAGGTGGATGAGGAGGAGGAGGAGGAGGATGGGAAATAGGGACATTCTTTCTCCCATCTTCATGACTGTCAAGTAGAGAAAAAAAAAGAAATAATGAAGAAGAAAATTAAAATAAGCAAATAAATGAAGCTAATTAAAGGGAAACAAAAACAAACTCCCAACCTTCTCTCTCTCTCTCTCTCTCTCTCTCTCTCTCTCTCTCTCTCTCTCTCTCTCTCTCTCTCTCTCTCTCTCTCTCTCTCTCTCTCTCTCTCTCTCTTAAATGCCTTCGTAATTACAGCACTGAGCAATTATCGAATGCTTAACTAATTTGATCGCGGTTATTTCTCCATTTTTTTGCGTTTTAATTTCCGCGTCGCAATAAATAAAGTAAAGTAAAGAAAAACAAACATAAAACGGGACAGTTAAAATATATAAACCAGGGCCAAGCAAACACTATGCAAGCCCTTTCGGTATTTGTGGAGGCAATAGAAAGTGACGTACGATTTGAGAGCCGTTTCCAGCACATGACTAGCGGGCGAGCCTTCAGGAGAGCGAAAGAATGGGATAGAGAAAGATACAGATAGATAGACAGGTAGATAGATAGATAGATAGAGATAGAGAACAACACAAAAGAACACTAGAGAATCATATAAAGAAAGAAAAAGATGGGATGAAGATTATATAAGAAGGCGAAGAGGAAGTGATTGAAATGGCAGAAGGAGAGAGGGATGGAGAGAAGTGGGAGGGATAGTGAGAGAGAGGAAGGGAAGGAGGGAGGGAGGGAGGTAGATACTAGACAGGAAAAGGGAAGGGAGGGACAGAAGGAAGGGAGGCGGAGAATGAGGTAGAGATAGAGATAGAGAGAGGGAAGGAGGACGGGAGGGATAGAACATGGGACAGAGAGAGGAGGAGGAGGAGGAGGAGGAGGAGGAGGAGGAGGAGAGGAGAGGAGAGGAGAGACAGGGAACAGGTGAGGGAGGGAAGGAGAGAAAAACAGGGAATGGAGGGGCAGAAAAAGGAGGGAGGAAAGGAGAGGAAAGGGAATTGGAGGGACAGAACATAGAGAGAAGAGGAGAGAAGAGGAGAGAGGAGGAGAGGAGAAACAGGGAACAGGTGAGGGAGGCATCCAACAGAGTGCCTCCTCCCCCTCCCCATCCCTCCCCCCCCTTGCCCCCCCGTGGTCAGGTCGGGTCGGGCGCCACGGTGGTCAGGTCATAACTTGCCTCGGCAGCGTCGGGCGCGTCGCGTTTGACTCTTGTATCAAACGTGACTGTTGTGTTGCGGCGATAAACTACAGGCTTGACGCGACATCGCTGTTTGCGGGCGCGGCAGGAGAGAGAGGGAGGAGCAGAGGGGTCAAACGAGAGAGAGAGAGAGGGGGGGGGGTCAAACACATACGTACAAACAAACATTATAGAAAAGAGAACCATTTATCATTATTATTATTATTGTTATTATTATTATTATTATTATTTTCATACATATATTTTTTTTTTTGCTCGCTTGTCGTATATTTTTTTCTTCATTTTTTTTTACTACGTTATTGTTATGTAAATGAGCGAGCGGGCAGTGTTTTCTGATCCATCCATCTCTCTCTCTCTCTCTCTCTCTCTCTCTCTCTCTCTCTCTCTCTCTCTCTCTCTCTCTCGCCAGCAGCAGGAAAGAGTCAGCAGAAGGTCAAAGAAGCAGTAAAGGAGCCAATATTTCAGCAGAGGAAGTCAGCAGCGCAACAATCGAGTCAGCAGGGAGTCAGCGGCAGTTTGAGCAGGAGGAGGAGGAGGAGGAGGGAAAGGAAGGACGGAAGGGAAAGGGACGAAGATGCGAAGAAGGGAAGACCAGGGAAGGGAATGAGTGTGTGTGTGTGTGTGTGTGTGTGTGTGTGTGTGTGTGGAGGCCCCTTGTCCCGAATACCACTAAGGAAAGCCAATAATTAACCTGTTCTGCTAAATGGGCCGAGCCGTGTACCTCCTCCTCCTCCTCCTCCTCCTCTCCTAATGCCGCCCAGGACTCAGCTGTGGTTCTGTTTACTCCAAAAGGGACGAAGAAGGAGAGATATGGAGGAAAAACAGAAGGGAGGAAAAAAATTGATCCTCTTTTCCTCCCTCCTCCCTTTCCTCCTCCTCCTCTTCCTCTCTCTAAATCCTTAAAATCTCAAAATGTCCTTCTCTCTTTCTCTCTCTTTCCTTCCTCCTCCACAAGCTAAATGTTAACCTTCTATTCTTCCTTTCCTTTTTATTTTCTTCTACATCCTTCCCTCCCTTCTGCCTTCACTTTTTTCGTCCTTCCTCATAACCCAAAGCGCCTAAAACATCCTTCACTAATATCCTTCCATCCTTCCTCCTTGCTTATTCTTCCTCTTAATCCTCCTCTTCTTCCTTTTTTTCTTTTTTTCATCTCAACCTCCTTCCCTCCCTTCCTCCTCCACTTTTTTTCGTCCTTCCTCATAACCCAAAGCGCCTAAAATATCCTTCACTAATATCCTTCCATCCTTCAATCCTTCCCTTGTTGCTTATTCTTCCTCATAACCCAAAGCGCCTAAAACATCCTTCACTAATATCCTTCCATCCTTCCTTCCTTCCCTTGTTGCTTATTCTTCCTCATAACCCAAAGCGCCTAAAATATCCATCACTGATATCCTTCCATCCTTCCTTTCTTCCCTTGTTGCTTATTCTTCCTCATAACCCAAAGCGCCTAAAATATCCTTCACTAATATCCTTCCATCCTTCCTTCCTTCCCTTGTTGCTTATTCTTCCTCATAACCCAAAGCGCCTAAAATATCTATCACTGATATCCTTCCATCCTTCCTTCCTTCCTTCCTCCTTGCTTATTCTTCCTCTTAATCCTCCTCCTCCTCCTCCTTCTACATCACCCTACTACTACTACTACTACTACTACCACTACTACTATGAACTTCCATCTCCCTAACGAACATACATCACCACCACCACCACCACCACCACTAACACCATCACCCCCACCACCACCACCACCACCACCCATCTTCGACTCTCGCATAAGAAAAAAAAAAAAGTAAAAAATAAGACCTGCTGAACTGGGAGAACGTGGACCCTTCACGTTCGACGGAGAGCAAGAAGCGGGACAAAAAATAGCCCGAGAGCATTACCGTAAAAGCCGTACACTATATATGCCGCTGTAAATATACGCTACTTGGCTCCCTTCCAGGCCCAGCTTTTCCCGTAATCTGTAGCAAAGATCTAGAGGAGGAGGAGGAGAAGGAGAGAGAGAGAAGGAGGGAGAGGGGGAATAGGGGGGTTGATGTCAGACCGCCCATGCCCTCCCCCCCCCTTCCCTTCCGCCCGCCCGCCCAAGCCTCGCCAAGTCTCCACCACCATGAAGGCAAATCAAGCAAGTTTGGACGCAATTGCAAGACGTAGATGTGTGTGTGTGTGTGTGTGTGTGTGTGTGTGTGTGTGTGTGTGTGTGTGTGTGTGTAAGGAGGAAAAGCAGGAGGTAGGGAAGGAACGGTGGGAAAGGAAGATGGGGAAAGAGGGAAAAAGAGACAGACAGAGACAGAGAGAGAGACGGAGACAAAGAGGGAAGGGTCGCCAGAAACAGAGACAAACAGAGACAGAGAGAGACGGGGCAGAGAGGGAAGGGTCGCCAGAAACAGAGACAAACAGAGACAGAGAGAGACGGGGACAGAGAGGGAAGGGTCGCCAGAAACAGAGACAAACAGAGACAGAGAGAGAGACGGAGACAAAGAGGGAAGGGTCGCCAGAAACAGAGACAAACAGAGACAGAGAGAGAGACGGGGCAGAGAGGGAAGGGTCGCCAGAAACAGAGACAAACAGAGACAGAGAGAGAGACGGGGCAGAGAGGGAGGGGTCGCGTCCTTCCTCGTGCCTGTGAATGCGCCAAAAACAAACTCAGGATTTATCGCTCGGCCGAGAAATAAAACGCCGAGGGAGGCGACTCCAAACCCTGAGATAAGAAGCATCCATAAACGTAATTTCCTTCTGATTTCCGTTACCCCCCCTCCCCCCCTCCCCCCCCTCTCCCTCCCTGGCTCCATTTCTCTCTCTCACTCTCCCTCCCTCCTCCTCTTTTTTTTTTTTTTCCCCTCCTTAATTCACATTTCGTTAACACTGTCCATTAGCCTCGTAAGTCGTGACGTCACTCTAGTTGTTGTTGTTGTTGTTGTTGTTGTTGTTGTTGTTGTTGTTGTTTTGTGTCCACGTGTAGGCCATGGTGAGTGATGGCGTCGTGAATCGTTGTAAATATAATAATAATAATAAGATAATGATGATAATTAAGTGGTAAGAAAATATTAGAAACTGCAATAAAGGGATGGACATATTTTCTTCTTTTTAAACTTTCTTCTTTTCTTCCATTTCCTTTTTCTCCTCCTCCTCTTTTTCAGCCTCCTTTAAATGCCGATCCTTGTACAATTATTATCGATGTTTACTAAGGACGCATTAAGAAACCACTAACAACATTCTAACACACACACACACACACACACACACACACACACATCACCCACACTCCTCAGAAGCTACACACATTAAAGAAACCGAATAATTCTTCAATGACCACAAAATTAGACTCGAGAGAAAATAAAAACAAAACAAAACATAATAAAAGAAACAACAACAACAACAACAACAACAACAAACAAGATCTTAACCCTCTGCTGCTGTCACTGTGTAGGATTCAACTCCTTATACTGAGGGTCCAATCTCAAGTGAATTAAGATCGGATCAAAATTCGCCAACTGTGGCCCGCGTTCGCTATCACCATTCATCATTCACTGTCACACATTCACTGACCGCAAGAGGGGCGCATCCATCACCCCGGGGCCACACTAATTTGGCACTTGGGCAAGGGGAGAGCGAGGGCGGCGGTGGCGTGGCGGCGGCAGGGGCGGGGGGGGAGGGGGGCGTACGCTGTGCAAGATCGGTTAATGAACAAAGAAGTTACATTAATCGATTGCATTAATTGAGTTCATACGTGGCATCTGGAGTCCCCCTCGACCAGACGCCCCGGACTGGAACGCCGAGAGAAGCTGGAGGAGGGGGTGAGGGAGGAAGGGAGGGAGAGAAGGAGGGAGGGAGGATGGTCTGGTGGGGCTATGGGTCTGTCTCTCTCTCACTCTCACTCTCTCTCTCTCTCTCTCTCTCCCTCTCTCTCTCTCTCTCTCTCTCTCTCTCGCGAAGGGTCTGTGCCAAAACTTCCTTCACTGCACAAACCTTAAAGCCATCATCACCATCATCTCTATCATCAGCATCACTATCTTCAGCATCTTCATCTCCCACACATATCATCTCCCAGCCACTCCACCTCCTCCTCCACCTTCTCCACCTCCCTACCACCAGAGAGAGAGAGAGAGAGAGAGAGAGAGAGAGAGATGCTGAGTTCAGTCTTCATAAATTCCAGGTTTCCGTCGTGATTTCGGATCTAATATCATATTGGAGTGTCATTCCCCGCGAGGAGGCACCCGAACCCTTGTTTATGGCATGACTCGGGCAAAACCTTCCCTTCCCCTTTCCTTTTCCTTCCCTTCCCTTTTCTTCCCCTTCCTTTCTCACAAACTTTTCCCTTCCATTTCTTCGTCTTTCTTTTCTTGTTTTCACTCCTTTTTTTTTAGTGGAATGACTCGGGCAAGATCTTCCCTTCCCTCCCCCATTCCTTTTTCTTCCCTTTCCTTTCTCACAAACTTTTCCCTCCCACTTTTTCTTCTTTCTCTCTTTTCTTGTTCCCATCCTTTCTCTTTCGTTTCCCTTCATTCCCTTCCACTATCTCTTTCCCCTTCCTCCTCTTCTTCATTCTTTTCTTTCATTCCTTTTCTGTTAATGGCAAGACCTTCCCCCTCCCTTCACTTTTCCTTCTTTTCCCCTTTTCTTCCCATCTCCTTTCCTTCATTCCCTCCCACTCCTTCCTCTCCTCCTCTCTCCTTGTTCTCATTCCTCTCTTCTTGATTCTTTATTATTCATCTTCACCTTCCTCCTACTCATCTTCCATTCCTCCACCTCATCTCCCATTTCTCAATATTCTTCTTTTCTTTTCATTTCCATTAGTGTTTTTTTTCTTTCCTTCTCATTCCATATTGCCACCTCATCGCACCTCTCTTCTCCTTCTCTTCCTCCTCCTCTTCTTCTTCCACCTCCTACCCCTTCTCCTCCTCCTCCTCCTCTCCTCCCAAGGGCTTGTAACCATGGCAACACAGACGCAGCCTCCTCCTCCTCCTCCTCCTCCCTTCTCTCATATCGGGTTATTTTTATCATTAACTCATTTCCTTTCTCCTTTTTTTATGACTTTTTTTTTCTCAATTTTTCGCTTTTTTTTTTCTTCTTTCACTTTTGTTCACTCGCTCCTTTGTTCGCCTTTTTTTACTCCTTTTATTTTGGGGCGTTATTTTTTTCTTTCTTTCTCTTTTACGCCGTTTCTTTTTTTTATTTTATAGATTCCAATTGTTCTTTATGCTACGTCTCTCTCTCTCTCTCTCTCTCTCTCTCTCTCTCTCTCTCTCTCTCTCTCTCTCTCTCTGTTTCTCACTCAATTCCGCTAAAACTTACAGCAAATTAACGAGAAAGAGAGAGAAGAAGAAGAAAAGAAAGAGTGTATAAAGTTAGCAGGATAATTCTGTCCCTATAACTCAGAGGGCGGCAGATAAAGGAAAGGAGCATCGGCCTGGTACTCTCCGATCCCCTTGTCACAGCGGTTCAGAACGCTTTCCATAACTCTCCTTAATCTCGATAATAAGGTCCCGCGGACTTCAAGATTTCGGGAGTCTATATTAGCGCCATCCATTGTCCCTCCGCTGATAAGATGAAGAAAGGTAAATGAGGAAAGAGAGATAAGAAAAGATGAGAACAAGAGAAAGGAAGTAAGAATGCTCGTTTGTTTATTTCTCTCTCTCTCTCTCTCTCTCTCTCTCTCTCTCTCTCTCTCTCTCTCTCTCTCTCTCTCGTTGTGTTAGGTAAAGTGAGCTAAGGTAAGGGAAGGTCAGATAAGGTTAGGGCAAGTAAGGACAGGTAACGTAAGCTAATGTAAGGTAAGGTTAGGTTAAGGAAGGTAAGGTAAGGTTAGGAAGAGGCAAAGTAAGGTAAGGTAAGGTAAGGTAAGGAAAGGTAGGGAGAGGTAAGGTGAGGCTAGGTAAGGTGAGGAAATTTAAGGGAAGACGTAGGAAGCTGAGGAAAGGTAAGGCTAGGTAAGGTAAGGTAAAGTAAGGTAAGGTAAGGTAAGGTAAGGTTAGGTTACGTAAGGTTAGGTAAAGTAAGGTAAGGTAAGGTAAAGTAAGGTAAGGTAAGGTTAGGTTAGGCAAGGTAAGGTAAGGTAAGGCTAGGTAAGGCAAGGCAAGGCAAGGTAAGGTAAGGTAAGGTAAGGTTAGGTTAGGCAAGGTAAGGTAAGGCAAGGCAAAGCAAGGTAAGGTAAGGTAAGGTAAATGTAAGGTAAGGTAAGGTAAGGTAAGGTAAATGTAAGGTAAATGTAAGGTAAGGTAAGGTAAGGTAAGGTAAGGTAAGGTAAGGCAAGGTAGGACAGGTATGTGACTCTTCAGGACGCCTTGTATGTGTTTTGCTTACCTGTGGCGAAGGTGAAGTGGAGGTGGAGGAGGAGGTGAAGGTGGAGGAGGAGGAGGAGAGGGAGGAGGAGGGAATAGAGGTGGAGAATAACCGTAACAGCTGTGGAGGAGGACGAGCGGGTGAAGACTTTCCCACCTCCTCCTCTTCCTCCTCTCCTCCTCCTCCTCCTCCTCCTCCTCCAACCAGTTAAAGGGAAAGGACGTGTGTGGGGAACCTCAGAGTAATCTTGTGCGACCCTCACCTCTATCCTCCTCCTCCTCCTCTTCCTCCTCCTCCTCCTCTTCTTCCTCCTCCTCCCTCGTCCTTCTCCTCCCCATGTGGCCATTCCCAGACCTATGGCATCAGCGGCGCTCTAATCAAAAGGAAGAGGAGGAGGAGGAAGAGAAGGAGGAGGAGGAGGAGGAGGAGGAGGAGGATTCATTTATTCCCTTTGGTTTGTGTGTGTTTGTTTGTGTGTGTGTGTGTGTGTGTGTGTGTGTGTGTGTGTGTGTGTGTGTGTGTGTGTGTCTAGAACTTCTTAGCAACACACACACTAACAGATAAACAAAAAAACATTGAAGAAGAAGGCAAATGATGAAGGAGAGGAAAGATGAGGAAAAAGAAGAAAAGGAGACGGAAAAGAAGATAGAAAACAAGACAGATGATCAAGAAGAAAACGGAGGAGGAGGAGGAGGAGGAGGAGGAGGAGAACAAAGTAAATCATCCGACGTGAAAAACCATCCTGGATCTTCTTACCTTCATCAACTCGCCTCTCTTCTTCTATCTTCACATCAGGAGCACAGTGCCATTCTCTCTCTCTCTCTCTCTCTCTCTCTCTCTCTCTCTCTCTCTCTCTCTCTCTCTCTCTCTCTCTCAGACCCACCAAACCCTCCAAAACAAGACTTCCTTCCCTTCCTTTTCCTTTCCTTTCCTTTCCTTCCCTTGTCTACCCTGTCTTTCATCTTCTTTCTCTCTTTCTCTCCTTTTCTACCTCCTCCTCCTCCTCCTATTTCTTCTCTCTTCCCTCTACCTCTTCTTCCCTTTCCTTTCCTTGCCCTGTTTACCCTGCCTTTCTTTTTCTCTTCCTCTTCCCTTTCTCCTTCCTCTTCCTCATTCCCTCTCTCCCTCCCCTCCTCCTTTTCCCTTACCATCCCTTTCCCTTCCTTCCTTCCTTCCTCCTCCTTTTCCTACTCCTCATTCTCCCTCTCCCTCTCCTTCTCCCCTCCCTTTCCTTACCCCGCCTGCCTTCCTCTTTCTCTTCCTTTTCTCCCTCCTCCTCCTCCTCCCTCTCCCTCCCACACTCTTTCCCTCTCCACATCTTAGCCGGGCCTCATAACATAAGTCAGTGTCGTCTGAAAAGCTCTCCCCCAGAAGGCCTTCGTCACTGCAAGCCATTTTCTGCCCTACATCCTCGCGCCATTAGGATTATATTCACGCGGCCGCCGGAAGAAGGGGGCGGATGAGAGAAAATATCCTGAAATGGCATAGAGTAGAGAGAGAGAGAGAGAGAGAGCGAGCGAGTGAGAGAGAGAGAGAGAGAGGGAAGAAAAAAAGAATGATGAGAAAGAAAGGTAAAAAAGAAAGAAAAGAAAGGAAAGAGAGTTTTCATTCGACTTTCATTCACTTGCGTCTGGAAATAGTAGTAATGCTAATAG
This sequence comes from Eriocheir sinensis, assembly GCF_024679095.1. Lineage (NCBI taxonomy): Eukaryota > Metazoa > Arthropoda > Malacostraca > Decapoda > Varunidae > Eriocheir > Eriocheir sinensis. The sequence goes on from NC_066560.1 coordinate 8,574,752, forward strand.
GGACTTGTTTTTGTTGTTGTTATTGATGGAAACTGAGAGAGAGAGAGAGAGAGAGAGAGAGAGAGAGAGAAAGTAAAAACAGAAAAAAAAGAACCGCGAGATTGAAGATAAATATGATAAAAAAAGAGAAAATATTGATAAAAGTGGTGTTGGTCAGTTTGAGAGACAGAGCCCCCCCCCCCTCTCTCTCTCTCTCATTCTTCATCGCCGTCTTGCTGGGGGGGGGGGGGGGTCGGAGGGGGGGGCGGGGGGCGGGGGGGAAATACGACCCCGTCTGGACACAATTACTGTCGCCACTCGTCTCTCCGTCCCTCATTCGTATTCACAGTCTCAATTAATGTGAAGTAAAACGCACACACGCACACACACACACACACGGCCGCCGACTCTTCCCTTGTCGTCTCCTCTTCGCATTATGTACATGACTAACGTTTTGTCTCTGTGTGTGTGTGTGTGTGTGTGTGTGTGTGTGTGTGTGTGTGTGTGTGTGTGTGTGTGTGTGTGTGTGTGTGTGTGTGTGTGTGTGTTTTGTTTCACTGTTAGTAATTCTTTATCAAACTTATTTATATATTTGCATGTTTACGATACTTCAATTTTTTTTTTTATCTTTTGTAAGTTTGTCTTTTTTGCATGTATTTTCTGAAGCTATAATCATGCACTATTCATTATTTTTCCTCTTTATTTCAACCCAACCATTTTTTTTTTCTGTTTCTTATAACCATTACCAAGACGAACTGACATTTATCGGATCAAGTTACCTTCCGTATCACTATTAAAATTCTACTCCACTTCAAAAGACGACCGATATTGTTTTCACTTCCAATGCCTTAAAAAAAAAAACTCTTCAGAACAATTATCAAAATCCGCTTTAGAGAGAATTCAACTCCATCAACGGGAAGATTTGAGGGTGGCTAAATAACTAGTACACTATTAGACCCTCGTTGGGGGTTTAGGGAAATTTCGTTGTATTTATGAGGCTGGAAGGATGTTGCGTTAAATAAAATGAATAAACGAAGCTGACGGTAAGTAAAACGATATTAACGAAAGGTGGAGGATTCTCGTTTATCGTGTGTGGAGTGGAAGAGGTCAACCCACTCCCCAACCTCCCAATCTGATATTAATAAAAGGTGGAAGAATCGTGGTTCGTGTGTGGAAAAGAACAATCCACCCCCAACCTCCCAATCTGATATTAACAAAAGGTGGAAGAATCGTTTATCGTATGTGGAAAAGGGCAACTCCACCCCCCAACCTCCCAATCTGATATTAACAAAAGGTGGAAGAATCGTGCATCGTGTGTGGAAAGGGAACACTCCACCCCCAACCACCCAATCTGATATCAACAAAATGTGGAAGAATAGTGGTTCGTATGTGGAAAATGACATCCCCCCCCCCCACTCATCCACCCAACCTCCCAATCTGATCTTAACAAAAGGTGGAAGAATCGTTTATCGTGTGTGAAAAAGGACAACCCATCCCCAACCTCCCAATCTCCCCACTCATCCACCCAACCTCCCAATCTGATCTTAACAAAAGGTGGAAGAATCGTTTATCGTGTGTGAAAAAGGACAACCCATCCACACTTCCACCCCACCATCTTCTGCCCTCATCCCTCTTCGTCCCTCGCTTTTCCTTTCCTTCTTTATTTTCATGTTATCGAATGCACCTGTTTAACGATTGCCACATTAAAACAAAACAACATCGGTATAACGAGATAAGTGGAAATTGCATAGAGAGAACTGCTTAATCATCGCCTCCACATAATGAAAAGGTGGATTGTGATTTGATTTGTATACGTAGGAGCAAAGGAAAATAAATAAATATGACTGTTGGGATTGTAAGAAGAACTGATATATGAAAAAGAGAAGGAGATAGATAGATAGAGAGATAAAGAAAGATAGAGACAGACGAATAGATAGATAGAGATAAAGAAAGATAGATAGAGAGAAGGATATAGTTGAATAGATACAGAAGAGAGATAGTTGAATAGATACAGAGAGATAGATAGAGATAAAGAAAGGAAGAGACAGACGCATAGATAGACAGAAAGATATATTTAAACAGATAAAGAAAGACACAGAAAAATAAACATAGATATATAGATAGATAAATACTGAGTCAGGATAAAAAAAAAAAAATGTATTAAGGGGATCATTTCTACAATTTATATTTATGCCTTCAGAGAGAGAGCGAGAGGGAGAAAGAGAGAGAGAGAGAGAAGAGCTTGGAAACACACAAACAAACACACACACGGGGTTCTTGTACAGCCAATTAATGCAAGTAATATAAGCAATTAAGCAAACTATTATTCCCACTCTACCTTATAAGCTTTGAGAGAGAGAGAGAGAGAGAAATCAAATGAAGTCAGTCCGTTATATTAATCCAGCAACTCATTAAGCTATATCATTGATGGTGATGATGATGATGGTGATGATGATGGAAGCAGACGCAATAAAAGTGGATGAACTGGTGGTGTTGATGGTGGAGGTGATATTGGAGGTGATGGTGGTAGCAAAAAGACTGTGGTGGTGGTGGCAATGGTGGTGGTGGTGAGGGGGTAGGGGGGGGTAGGGGGGGTAGGGGGGCACTGGTTCATTTCCCGTTGTTTATGGTCGAACCTGGCGGCGTACGGTGGATGCTGGGCGCCGCGGGTCAGGCCGGAATGGGTTCATAAACACACAAACGGACAGACTGACACCTCGAGCCTCACTAGACCTGACAACAGACACACCCAGACCCACACACACACACACACACACACACACACACACACACTGGCGGGCATTAACGTCACGCTAACATGACTCTGACAACACAAACGACAATCTCAACCCCGAACACTTCCTGCAGTCACACCGATAAGAATTAGTATAAAAACCCATAAATTAGATTAACGGTGACACGAACCCAAGACCGGCCCATCCCTGCATCTTCAAGCCCCCCCCCCCCGACCCCCTGCCCTCTTCACCCTCCATCCCTCTCTTTTTTTCTTCCTTCTTCTTTTCACTATTATCTTCATGCACGGACGTGACAAAGTGGACGTGTGTCATCCATTACAGTCATGCTAGGTCTGTGTGTGTGTGTGTGTGTGTGTGTGTGTGTGTGTGTGTGTGTGTGTGTGTGTGTGTGTGTGTGTGTGTGTGTGTCTGGAGACGGTCGCTGGATGTCTGGATTTCGTGGATTATCAACATTCGCGAGATGGATGACTGACTGGCTGGCTGGGTGGCTGACTGGCTGACTGGAGGGTTATAGTGGCCTGGATTCGGACCCCCAACAGTAAATATCCACCCATGAATCGGGCAAATGAAGCAGAAAGACACACATCGCCATAAACACGCCTATTTCAGCCCCTTCTCTCGGTCTCTCCCTGTAGCGGTGGGCTCGTATCAGAAGGCTGCCGGGGAGGTCTTCTCAGCCCCTCTTAGCGGCGGCCCCCTTCCCCAGCGCCGCCCACCGAGCCAATGGGGCGGACACAAGGGGGTATTCTCGCCTTGTCATAAAGTGTCGAAAAATATTTGCCACTTTGCAGCGATGGAGACAATTCAACAAAGCGCGCCGGTACGGAGGCTAATAAACTAACATGAAATACAGTGCTTAGGCTTCGTAGGACAGCACCCGACCCTTCCCTCCTTCTGCCTCCTGATCTTTCTTCTCCCTACACAGTTTTTTTTCTTTCTCTTTCTCTTTCTTCCTCCAGTTCAACTCTCACGTCGCTGGTGGAGCCTCGTCTGATTATGTGACGCGAGTGGGTGGTCGGAGGAGGAGGAGGAGGAGGAGGAGGACGAGGAAGAGGAGGAGGAAGAGGGGAGAAGGGAGAATCTTATTGAGTTCCCTCATACTCCATCTCTTTGCTATGAGGGGAATCTGGTTTTATTATTATTATTATTATTATTATTATTATTATTATTATTATTATTATTATGTTGCTGTTATTGATTTCGTTGTTGTCGTTATCTGAGCCGAGTACGTATCCTCGGCGAGGCAGGTCATGGTTTGCCCAGCGCCGCGGGGGGCGAGGCAAGGCGGGTTAGGCCTAGCGAGGAGGGCGGAGGAGGGTTGCAGAGGGGGAGCAAATGTGCCGGGTGGAGCGAGAGGACAGGTAAGAGAAAGATAAGGAAGGGAAGGCGAGAGGCGGGAAGGGCCGGGAGGGGGCAGGGGGGAGGGAAAGGGTGCAGGTGTACGCGTGACAGCTTCATTTTGAGACAATAGTCAACTGGCCGAAGCAAAGGACAAAGGGAGCAAGGAACAGCTGCTGCGCCGCGGTGAGACGGAGCTGCAAGGCCCGTGCCGCCCCGCCCCGCCCCGCACGCGGCCCGCGGGAGGCAGGGCTCGGGCCGCCTCGATCAAATGGCTCGCCCATAAAATCTGTCATTGTCGCTTGAATTTTTTCCCTCGTGACGTCTGGAGGAGGTGGCGGAGTCGTTACCGAGGGTGTCGCGGTAACGAGGGGACGAGGAGCGGCGGCGGGAAGGAGCCGGGCGGGAGGCGGCGGTGAGGGGAGCGGCGACGGCGGCGGCGGCGGTGGTGGTGGTGGCGGAGGGGACGGAAGCAGGCACCCCGAGGCCCCTCAGCGGCCGCTTCCGCCGGAGAAGGGGTTGGCTGCAAATGAATGCCTCAGTTTTGTTTCGGCGGACAGACAATGGCGGTGACGCGGCGGGGGGGCGGGGCGACGCGGCTCAGCGGCTCACGCTGGAGTGACTCGCGCGATCAGGAGGCGGCGGAGGCGGCCCGTCCATCAAAGCGCGTTCGACCTGAGAGTCAGCTCAGCGTCGGAGGGGGCGGGCCAATGCTTACTTATCTGCCATTAGCGTCCCGATAACTCAGGCCCCGGGGACCTGCTCCGCCACGCGGTCGCCAATCTTGCTCAACCAGTGGAAACTCCTGGCAAAATACTCCATCATTGGTATTCGCGGCGGCCAACAGTAGCACAGGTACACCGCTCACCTGTGTCGCAGCTCGGCTGAGATACGGCACCGGCGGACATTACTTCTGCAGGCAGCGCCGCGCCCAGCTGCCCCGCGTGCCCGCCTCACAAAATCAACAGCGGCCGCCCACCTACGGGTAATCATTCCTAAACTGATTCGGTATTCCGGAGGCGATAGCGTGGGCGCGGGGGGTCTCAGCGGAGCCCTGTGGTGCCCCCCGGGAGCCCTGCTGGAGCGGCTCGCCCCTGGGGAGGCCGGCAGGACGCCCGCCGCCCACAACCCTCATTACGGCCGTCACCCGCTAAGTGGCGCCCCAGCCGCAGCTGCCTAGCGGCGGCGGGTGACGTGGACACACCCTCATGCCTCACAAATAACACCATCACCACCACCACTGTCCGCCTGTCACCCCGCCTTCGTCCATCACGCGGCGGTCACCTCCCTTTGTACCTATCCCGCCGTACATCATAGGTGCAATGGTGCCACCGCGGCGGGGTCAGGGTGCCGGCACCCGTCCTCACTCACGGTCCGGCTCAGCCTCTTCAGCCCTCAGCCATCGAGCGTCGTTGAGGACAAAGAGCGCGGCCGTGATGGAGCAGCGCCGTAATGGGCGAGTGTCACCATTCGGGGCGTCGGGCCGACACGCCGCCGACACGAGAGACGGGAGAGGCGCCTCACGTCACTCCCACACAATTAGTCGGTGGCGGCCGAGTAGCGGCAGCGCCATTCACGCTCCTTACACGGCGCGCTCGCCACTAACTTCTGGGCGGCGGGACACTGCCCATGCATTTTTAAAAATTAATTTCTTAGGTTCCTCCTCGGTGCTCCCAGCGCCGCCGACCGGGATATCAAAATTCTAGCTCGCGAGGCGCCGCGCCGTGCCGCAATTTTCATGCTCGGCGGCCGGGCCCTCGGGTGGCCGGGGCCGTGCGGCAGCAATGCTCCTCCTTTATGCCCGGGGCGGCAAGCCTCCACGCAGGCCGTCACTGCAACAACTCGAAACATTTTTCATTACCTCAAAAAAACATTCCATCCGTCTGTGCCGCGACACGACTTGGCGCTGTCTGGTGGCGGCGGCGGCGCCTCCCCTCGTCCCCCGGCACCGCTCCTCGGCAGATGGCAGCGTCCCCGCCGCAGGATTACCCCAGTAGGCCTAGGTGGGGGAGGTTTAGGGCAGCCAGGCCTAAAAACAATGCAGGGGAGCCGGCGCACATCATCGCCACCACCATCATCATCATCAGGGGAGGCCGAGCCGAAGTGACGGGCGCACGGTTTACGTTCGCCGACCCGTCACTCGCCATATCCAGTTTCATCAATGGAATAAACATATACATTTTTCCCCAACGGTTTCATACATTTTACGGCTGGGCTGGACATCACATTTTTCACCGTGACTCGCGGTGTAAACAGGCGGCGGGTCTTCCAGTGTGGCGAGCAGCGGGCGTAATGGCACATCACCTTTACGAGGCCGACCACCACCACCACCACCACCAGCGGTAACAACAGCAGCGGCAGCAGGCCAGAGCTCAGCACACACATCACCCGCGGCTTTTTGAGAGCGCGGGGCAGCCAGAGGTGATGTAAAAGAGTCTAAAAGTAAAGGGATAAAGCAGCTGGTGAAAGAAAAACTACATGACTACAGAGAGAGTATCCTGCCAGTTCTTAACCTGACACTGGTTCTAAGATGATGACGAGCTTGCAGTACATAAAAAAAAAAACAACAAAAACGTCAAGGTGAGGCAACGAGGGAGCCAACCACTCGCTCATCCATCCAGAGAGAGAGAGAGCAAAACACTGTGGCATGGTTCGTATTCTGAATGGAAGTGCGGCATCAGGCAGCGCGCGAGGGAGAGACCAGGGAAGTGTGTGCGTGTGTGTGTGTGTGCGTGTGAGGGGACAGAGGTGGCGGCGGTGGGCGGTGCGTGGAGTGCGTGAGGTGGGAAAGCGCAGGTGCGTGGAACCTACTCCCTGGCAGCCTATCACAGTCCTGCTCCACGCGTTTTGGCTCCTCCTACTCCTCTTTCCTCCTCTCCTCTCTCCCACTCCTCCTCCTTCTCCTCCTCCTCCTGCTGCTGCTTCTCCCTTCCTTTCCTTCCTTCCTCCACGTCTCTCTCTCTCTCTCTCTCTCTCTCTCTCTCTCTCTCTCTCTCTCTCTCTCTCTCTCTCTCTCTCTCTCTCTCTCTCTCTCTCTCTCTCTCTCTCTCTCTCTCTCTCTCTCTCTCTCTCTCTCTCTCTCTCTCTCTCTCTCTCTCTCTCTCTCTCTCTCTCTCTCTCCAAGTTACGTTCCATCGTTTGCATTTTTACAGCCCTCACATTATTTTCTCTCTCGCTTATCCTAGTCTCATGCAGTTTAACTTTCCTTTTGTTTATCTTCTTTCTCTCTCTCTCTCTCTCTCTCTCTCTCTCTCTCTCTCTCTCTCTCTCTCTCTCTCTCTCTCTCTCTCTCTCTCTCTCTCTCTCTCTCTCTCTCTCTATCATTATCATCATTATTATCATCATTGTACCTGGTGATAATGAGTCCAGGTGTGTTGTGTTATTTTCACCATCATCATCTTTATTAATATTCTCCTTCTTTTCTTACTTTCCACCTTCTCAGTTTCCTCCTTTTCCCTCGTCTCTCCATGCCTGTCACGCCTTTTTTCCCATTCTCTCTTTATTTCCTTCCTTCTTTCTTTCTCTCTCTTTGTATTCTCCTTCCGCGAAGTTTGACCATTCCCTCTGCAAAACTTCCCTCAACTTGCAGCCTTAATCCCTCTTGAGGAACCTGGAGGAGTCTCTCTCTCTCTCTCTCTCTCTCTCTCTCTCTCTCTCTCTCTCTCTCTCTCTCTCTCTCTCTCTCTCTCTCTCTCTCTCTCTCTGTATCGTTCCCTTTTTCTCCATTTTGCTGGTTGTATTTTTTTTTAGTTTACCATTCAATGAAATTTTCTTCCTCATATTTTTGTTTTATTTTCAATCCAGTTAAATTTTCATCACCTCTCTTTTTTTTTTGTATCTGGTTGCATTTCCTCATTTTGTTTTTCTCTTAAATTAATTATCTATACATTTTTTTTACATATAATACATTTTCTTTTCTTTTTTTTGCTTCCTCTCCTATTTCTTTCTTTCAATGTGTCGAATCTTTTCATTTATATTTTTTCTCTCTCCTTTTCTTTCATCTTAATTTCGTCTTCTCGGTTTTTCTCTCTGTCTCTTTCATGTTCAACCTTTTCTTCATTTTTTTCTCTTTTTATATTTCATCTTCCTCTCGTCCCATTCTCATTTTTTATCTCCTTTTCTTTCATCATCTGCTCCTGTCTTCTCTTTCGCATTTTCTTGCATTCTCTTCTGTTTTACACTTTCGTTTTCTCTCTCTCATTCTGTTTCATTCTCTTCTCATATTCTCATCTCCTCTCTTCCATTCTCTCCCATTCTCTTCTCTCTTTCTCTTCTCTCTTACGCTCTCGTCTTTTCTCTGCCATTCTCTTGCATTCTCTTCTCTTCTCTTCCATTCTCATCTCCTCTCTTCCATTCTCATCTCCTCTCTTCCATTCTCTTCTGTCTCTTCCATTATCTCTCTTTCTCTTCTCTCTTACACTCTCGCCTTCTCTCTCCCATTCTGTTCCATTCTCTTCTCTTCTATTCTCAGCTCCTGTTTTCCATTCTCTTCTCTCTCTTCCTCTTCTCTCTTACACACTCGTCTTTTTTCTCTCATTCTCTTCTCTTCCATTCCCGTCTCCTCTCGTTCATTCCCATTCCCGCCTCCTTCACTTCCCCGCGGCGCTCCTCACATCATTCTCTCTCTCTCTCTCTCTCTCTCTCTCTCTCTCTCTCTCTCTCTCTCTCTCTCTCTCTCTCTCTCTCTCTCTCTCTCTCTCTCTCTCTCTCTCTCTCCTCTTCTACCTCCATTCATCCACCGGGCATCCCTTTACACATAACTCCCTTAATTCTCTCTGTCTCTGTCTCTATTTCTTACTCCTTCTCTCTCTCTCTCTCTCTCTCTCTCTCTCTCTCTCTCTCTCTCTCTCTCTCTCTCTCTCTCTCTCTCTCTCTCTCTCTCTCTCTCTCTTCCTTCATCTCTCAAAACGGATTACTAACGCAGCATCCAGGACTGAAGATAATTTTGACGTGTGTGCGTGTGCGTGTGTGTGTGTGTGTGTGTGTGTGTGTGTGTGTGTGTGTGTGTGTGTGTGTAGCCCTTAAGTTCTCCCGCTCCCGGACAGCCCTGATCCACCAAGGCCCCGGATCAATGGCTAAAATATTTCCCGCAGATCCTCTCTCTACTCTCCTTCGGGTTTAGTGGATACAGCAGGGCGAGGGAGGCGGAAAGGGACCGTCCAAGTTCGCCTCGTTCTTTACCCTCCGCCCCCCGTCCTGTGCCTTCGTCAGGAGAGGAGGAGGACGAATAGGAGGAGGGGAGGTAAGGGGAAACAGCATCCAAGTTTTTCCCTCGTTCTTTAACCCCTCCTGCTTCTCTCTCCCTCCTCCTCCTTTCTCTCCTTCGTCAGGACACGGGAGACACTGAGAGAGAGAATGAGGACGCCGAGGAAGAGAAAGAGGCGGAAGAAGAAGGCCGAGGAAGAAGACGAAGAAGACTCAGGTGCCAGGCGAGTTCCGGAGACGCGGGCGAGTGAGTTTATGATCCAATTATTGAGTTTATTGAGGCTCCGTGTCCTCTGATATTGAGATAAAGGTCGATAGGTTGAAAAAGAAGAGTTTTCGTCTGGATTTCTAGTCGCGGGAGGAGTGACGCGTGTTCGGCGGGCCCCGTGTGTTTGAGGCCCCGAGGCGGCGGCGGACAGAACCCAGCCTGTGCTTGCTCAAACAAACTGTTGCTATTCACGTCTTCTGACACGGTGCACTCTCCCTCTCCCTCTCTCTCTTTCTCCCCCTCTCGTACTCTCTTTCTCTGCACCTCCCAACCTAACACTATGCTATACTGTACCGGTGTGCGTGTGTGTGTGTGTGTGTGTGTGTGTGTGTGAGGGGGACAAAGTACCGTCCGCCATGGGTTATCAGAGTGCAAATAGTCGCTGGCGTGTCCTGAATGTTCATGGGCCAAGCAGACGAGCGGGAGACGTAAGATGGAATTATCAAGATTTCTCGGCCATGGACAGAATGAAGCTTTTAAAACAAAGGGCGTGTGAGGACTTCTAATTACACTGCTATTCAGGTCTTTCACCCTTCCCCCCCCTTCCTCCTCCTCTCCCTTCCTCTCCCTCCCTTCCTACGCATACTCACCCTTTCTCTCCCTCCCTCCTTCCCCGTACTCCCCATGCACCCATATTCTTCTCTCTCCCCTTTTGGCGTCACTCTCTACTCCTCCATTCGTTCCCTACTCCCTTTTCCCTCCCTCTCTACTCCCTGTTCTCTTTCTGTCCTAGTCTAGCGTCACTCCATACTCCTCCATTCGTAGCCTACTCCCTTTTCCCTCCATCTCTACTCCCTATTCCCTTCCTCTCTTGGTCTAACGTCACTCCTTATTCCCCCATTCGTTACCTACTCCCTTTTCCCTCCATCTCTACTCCCTAGTCTCTTTTTTACTTAGTCTAGCGTCACTCCCTACTCCTCTTTCCCTCCCCTCGTCCCTTCCTTCTCCCGCCCACAGTCTACAGAGATAAGCAGCATCCCTGTTTGAGCATCTCTTCTCGTCCCAAGGAAATAATTGGCAGGCAAACAGACCAGTAACGTATCAGTAATTACAGTGCGATGACGAGGCCTTGGTGTACCCTGCAGGACGAGGAAGACGAGGACGAGGACGAGGGTGTGGAGTGAGAGGTGAAGGGAAAAAGAAACACAGCACACGTGGATGAAACCAAGAGGAGTGAGGACGGTGGACTAAGAGGCTGATGAGTGGAGAGGTGACGACACGGGAGAAGGAGGAGGAGGGGAAGGAAGGAAGGAGGTGCGAAGGAGTGAAAATGAGGGAAGGGGTTAGGAGGTGGCAGTAACAGAAGGGAGAGGAAGGGAGAGGAGAGGGATGGTGTGAGAGGCATGAATGTTGAGGGAGGTGTAAGTGGCAGAGGGTGAGGGCTGTGACACGTGCTACAGGGGGGAGGAGGGAGAAGAAGGAGGGAGAGAAGGCAGGGAGAAGAGGAAGGGAGAGGAGGAAGGGAGAGGAGGGATATACGGACACTTGCTGGGGTCGTGGGTGAATGCAATTAAAGCTTCCTTCCCCTTTTGCCTCCCTCCTCCTCCTCCTCCTCCTCCTCCTCCTCCCCTGAATGCACAACACCTCGCGCCGGGAAACAAAGCAAATTACTTATCCTCGTCCCGCTGCACAATGGAGGCGCTCACAGCAGTTCGTGAGGGGAGGATAGTTTGCATTATTTACGGCGCGGATCTCCCTCGAGGCTCCTTTGTCCGGAATTTTAAAGCCACAGACTAAATGCAAACTAAGAACATATACGTACACATTACACACACACACACACACACACACACACACACGCGAGCAAAATAGGTCCTCGGAGTATCTTTTCAGTAGCGTCCTTCAAAATTGCTTCACGCCGCCTCCTCCCCGGGGTGACATTAAGCTTTTAAACCCGGGGCCGGAACGAGGCGGGGCACACGGGGAGACACGGGGCAACACGGGGCAACACAAACTCCTAATCTATCTCCACATGTGTTTCAGCCCCGATCCCGACCCCATCCGACACCCACAAGCGCCCCGACACGCACGCCATCTTCTTCGGTGTTTCAATTCCGCGGCAGCAAATTGGTGGTAGTCGGTCAGGTCCTGGAGGTGCCGTAAAGCGGAGCCGCGGCGTCGCTAGTCATACGGTGCCCGCGGCGAGGCGTCCCGGCGTCCCTCGCAGCTCATTACCGCCGCGCCACCGTCGGGAGGGGCGGGACCCGATGTTAAAAAGAAGACTAAAAAGATAATTCTCCCGGGTGCTGTTTGAGTCTACCACCACCACCACCACCACCTCCTCCTCCTTCTCTTCCTTCTCCAGTGCCGCCCCTCCAACGCCCTCCTCCACACACACACACGCACTACAGCAGAGTGAGTGGACCTGTTGCCCTGAGCGGCGGTGATGTGCCAGACCCGCTTAAACCTGGTCTATTTAGGTCATGTCAATACCAGTCACGCTCGCCGCCTCGCCCGTCACTCCCGCCGCTCCTCAGGCATCGCTCGCCCCCCGCAGAGCGCCCTACACCTCCTCCTCCTCCTCCATTTACCTCCTCTTCCTTCCTTCCTTTACTGCTCTTCTTCTTTTTCCTCCATCTCCTACATCCGCGCCCCCCCTCCCCCTCTCCTCACCTCAAAAACTCGGATGCGGGGTTTATTTGGCGCAGATAAATGATAAGGCGAAGGCGGCCCCGAGGCGATGGTGATACGGCGGGTTATTTGGTGGCGAGGAATGGTACGGCCCCAGAGAGGCTGTCCCTCCGCCGCCCTCGCTCATATCTCAGATTTGCTCTGCCGGCGGCGGTGATGGCAGCGGCGTGCAGTGAAAGTTTGGATGGGCAGCGAGCGGCGGCGGCAGGGAGGGAGGGCTTCACGCCGCCTGTAAATTTTGTTGAAAGGCGCACAGATACGAGGGTGAAGCGGAGGAATCAGACGGTGAGTAAACACGAAAGTTTGGGGCATTATGCGGCTCCTTAAACCTGCACGGCTGTCCCTCACGCCCCGGCCGCCTCGCCATGCACCCGCCGCCCCGCCCCCGCGCCGTAAAGAAGCGGCCACGTGGAGGCAATATTAATAACACGTCCAGAGCAGCGGCGGCGGCGGCGGCACCAACGCGGCAGCGGCAGGAGCAACAATCAGAGTCGGCGGCGCCTCATCAGCCGCCGCTGTGATCCGCCTCGCCCCTTCAACACATCAAACGTGGCGCGCCTTTGCTGCGGTCCGGATCCCCCAGTTTGTTTAGTTTAAGCCCCATTTAATAATATTTAATCCCATTTCATACCGACTCTAATCCCCTCAACTGATCATTAAAGGGGTCGGTGCGCGGGCGATGCGCTTTTATCTCGGGTCCCAGATGGCGGGCGAGGCGTCGGCGGCGGCGGCGAGGGGAGGGGCGCCGCGGCGGCCCGGGACACGCCGCTCCCCGCCGCCGCCGCCTCTCCTGCTTTGATTCATTTTTTCTCTACGGACAGTGAGTGTCGTTTGTGTCTCCGCGTTTTACTGAGGCCGATAAACTGCACCGGCGCGTCTCTGGCCGCCGCCGATGCCGCCGCCGATGCAGCCTCCGCGCCGCCGTGTCCCGCCCTGCTCCCCGCCTGCTGGAAACTGCTAGGGACAAAGACCCAGCGTCCGGCGGCCGCTATGGGCCCTGCTCGGCGCCTCCTGGAGGGCACGGGCGTGGAAATGGTCACAAAGGAGCCTCGGTAGCCAGAAGTCAGGAGTAAATTAGTTTAAGTGCGTTGGAAACCAAAGTTAATCAAATTCTTCCCTCGTCCCCTCGTATTTCCCCGCGCGGGATGACTTGACCCGATTTTTAGTCGCGGCGAGCTGATGTATTTACCCTGAGGGGCCTCCTCCTCCTCCTCCTCCTCCTCCTCCTCCTCCTCCTCCTCGCCGCCCTATATTACTTGGCCCATCTCCCAGTATTTTCCAGTTACCTACAAGCAGTGTCAAATGCGAGAAGGAACCCACTTAACCTGAATGAAGTTACGGCCCTCGGGACGCCGCGCCGACGCCACGAGATTTAAATATGCTAATACGTTTTTGCTTTATTAATATTAAATCCTTCAAGTGTATTAAGAACCACCACAGCATAAACCGATAACCATTTCGTCACTTTAAATAAATTTGCATAGCGAGGGACTCTAATTCTCGGCCGCAGCTCCTGAACCGTCCCTGCCACCCATTACATTAAGGTGCCTGCCCCCCCCCCTGCCCCCCCTGCCCCCCTGCCGCTCTCTCGCTCCCTCTCACTCCATTTCTGTCTCTCTCTCCCTCCTCTCTGGCACCCTTCCTCCATCCTTCCTTCCCTCCCTCCCTCCCTCCTTCATCCTTTCAACTTACTCTTCCCATCTTTTGCTCTCTATTCTCTCTCTCTCTCTCTCTCTCTCTCACTTTCTCTCTCACTAAGCCACTTCCCTCCCTTTCTTTCAATCTCCCTTTCTATCTCTCTTGCTTCTTTCTTAACAATTCTCTACAATCCTTCAACTCCCTTTTCTTGCGTTCCCTTAGCTAAATGGAGAATTACGGAATATATATATACTCTCTCTCTCTCTCTCTCTCTCTCTCTCTCTCTCTCTCTCTCTCTCTCTCTCTCTCTCGGCGGGAATAACGTGAGTGAGGTAATTAATCAAATCGAAGCAGCGGGCGAAGAGTATAAAGTGAAACAACATTACGAGCAGGGAGAGAAGAGGGAGAGAGGAGATGGAAGTGAGGGGAGAGTGAGAGTGAGAGTGGGGAGAGGAGGAAAGGAGGGAGAGAGGGAGAGGAAAAGAGGGAGGGAGAGAGGGAACTGATGATGGGGAGATAGAGGAATTGCTGGGGGAAGAGGAGGAGGAGGAGGGAGATGAATGAAAGAACAAAAAATGAGAAAAGAAAAGTGCAATTATGAAAGAGAGAAAGCGAAAGCGAGAGCGAGAGCGAGAGAGAGAGAAAGGGAAAACACCTGATCAACGGCGCCGCGCACCTTGACAACACCTGCTGCCGGGGGAGATGAGATCAGTCAAGCTAAGGAAAATATGGCCCTCAGGTAAGCGGCCCAGGTGAGGGAACACAATGCCCCCTGATTAACCTTCCGCGCCGCTCCGCTAGGTGGCAAAATGGGGCCTCTGTTTTTTTTTTTTAATCCCCAAAACACACATGGCCCCCACCCCCACCCCCACACGCATACACTTTCCCAATCTCTCATTCCTTACATACATACACATACTCATACACACACATATTAACGTATATACACACACAAATACATACATATCTACGTACTTATGTTGTGTGAATTGTGAATCGTTTTAACCCCTTTCTCTCTCTCTCTCTCTCTCTCTCTCTCTCTCTCTCTCTCTCTCTCTCTCTCTCTCTCTCTCTCTCTCTCTCTCTCTCTCTCTCTCTCTCTCTCTCGTAACCTCTCCTAAACGCACATTTTCTCTCCCTTCCTCTTTTCCTCTTCACTTCCTCTTCTTCCTTGTATTTATCTTCACTCCTCTCTCTTCCCTCTTACTTTATTTGTGGTTTCCGTTATTCTTTCCTCCTCCTCTTCCTCTTCTTCCTTCTCTTTCTCCTTCCTTCTCCTCCTCGTCCATCTCCTTCTTCTTCTTCTCTTTCTCTTTATTCTCACTCTTCTCAGGAATGTGTAGCGATATGTTTTTCTTTATTTTGCTTTTTCTTCTAATTGGTGTTCGTAAGAGATTTTTTTTTTTTCAATTCTGGTTGTAAGATATTTTCACTCTCTCTCTCTCTCTCTCTCTCTCTCTCTCTCTCTCTCTCTCT
>NC_066560.1:8592542-8640042 GCF_024679095.1 Eriocheir sinensis
ATAACATTAGTCAGTGGGGCGAGACGGTGTTATAGGCTTTTAGCACAATGAAGATCTACCTCCCTTCAGCTCCCTCTTGTACACTTTCTCCTCCTCCTCCTCCTCCTCCTCCTCCTCCTTTACTTTATCGTCCTTCTTTTTCTCCTCCCTCTCTCTTTCTCTCTCTTATTATCTTTTCTTCTTTTTCGTCTTCATTTTCTCCCTTCAGTTTACTCTTGTTGTCTTTCTTCTTCTTCGCCTCTTCTTCTCCTCCTCCTCCTCTTCTGCTTTATCGTCCTTCTTTTCCTTCTCCTTCTCTTTCTCTCTCATTAGCTTTTCTTCCTTTTCGTCTTCATTTTCTCCCTTCCCTTCAGTTTCCTCTTCTTGTCTTTCTTCTTCCTCGCCTCTTCTTCTCCTCCTCCTCCTCTTCTTTATCGTACTTCTTTTTTCTCCTTCTTCTCCTTCTCTCTCATTACCTTTTCTTCCTTTTCGTCTTCGTTTTCTTCCTTCACTTCCTTTCCCTTCCCTCTTGTTGTTTTCCTTCTTCTTCGCCTCTTCTTTTACTCCTTTTCTTCTTCCTCCTCCTTTTTTTTTATATTCTTCTATGTGTTCGATTTCCATCTTCTTTTCCTCCTCCTCCTAATTTCTCCCTCCAGTTCCCTTCTTGTCTGTCTTCTACGCTTTCTTCTTCCTCGCCTCTTCTCCTCCTCCTCCTCCTCCTCTTCTTTATCCTCCTATGTATTTGTTTCTACCTTCTTTATCTCCCACTCCTCATCCCGTCTTCTATTTCTATTTTTCTGCATTATCTCTTCTCCACCTCCTCCTCCTCCTCCTCTTCTTCTTCTTTATCCTCCTATATTTTCTATTTCTACCTTTTTCTCCTCCTCCTCCTCCTCCTCTTCTTCTTCTTTATCCTCCTATATTTTCTATTTCTACCTTTTTCTCCTCCTCCTCCTCAGTGTCTTTGGTCTTCGTTGTCTTCGATTTTTTCTTTCAGTTCCTCTTCTACGCTTTCTTCTTCCTCGCCTCTTCTCCAAAAATGGATAAAAGTTACAAAAGAGGAGTAAGAGAAAAGAAAATGATAACTAGAAACGGCCCAAAAGAAGCTAAAGAAGAAGAACAAGAGGAGGAGAATTAAAGGGAAATCTAACACAAAAAAATAAAGAAAAATATAAAACAATGAAAAAAAGAGGAGTAAGAGAGAAGCAAATAATAACAAGAAGCGCCAAAGAAAAATTAGAAGTAAAAAATAAATAAAAAAAAGATGAAGATGAAGATGAAAAAGAAGATGAAGAAGAAGAAGAAAAACAGTAAGATAGAAGCGAATAATAACAAGAAGCGCAACAAAAGGAAGCTAAAGAAGAGGAACAAGAGGAGGAGAATTAAAGGGTCTGGTCCCGCCGCCACCAGTTTCAATTAACAAACTTTCTGGGAACATTCCTTCCTCTTAAAAGGGGAAAAAAGGCGAGGCGAGGGGGAAAGAGAGCGAGAAGAAACAGACAGCAGATGGAGGAAGAAAAGAGAGAGAGGGAGAGAGAGAGGAGGAAAAACACAAACACACAAAGGTTATATCACACGGCGAGGAGGGGAAAAATAAAACAGACAAACAAAAATGGAATGTGAGAATGTGAGTTTGTGTGTTTGTGTGTGTGTTTGTTTCCTTGTTTGTGTGGGTGGGTGGGTGTATGTGTGTGGAGATGAGGGCGTACATACATTCACATCCACACACACACACACACACACACACACACACACACACACACACACACTCGCACCTGGCCGCCACACCTCACCTCGCCTCGCCTTCCCCCGCCTTTATCGGCACCAAAAATACCTGAAATACTGCCAGGTGAGCATAATACAGGTCCGCTAAAATTCGTCGAGGTAAAATTCCCCAAAGTTAAGACGGCCGGTGCACAATTCACGCCGCTTTATCCCGGCACAATGAAAATTCCCCAAAGTTGAATCCAATTACTTTGTTTTATTGCACGTCCGGCGCGGGGCTCTGGGGGAACTTTTAAAACTTTTCCCCCTTCCCCTCACATTTCTTCAGAGTTAAGAACTAAAGACAATCAATTTAAAGTTGGTTAACAAACAGCAAGTGTTGCCTCGCGCGCGTGTTACAGCTGTTGGCTGCGTCCCCGGCGGCACCAAAACACCGCCTTACCCCTGCCGCGGCCCCTGGGAGACACGCAGGGGGAAGGCAAGGGGACAGGGAGGGACGACAAGAAGCCACAAGACGCAGCATCGCCAACAAAAAGCAGGAAAAAAACACTGCACCTCCTGCCGCAGCCCCGGGGAGGCCGCGAAGGGACGGTGGCGACTAGACACTCGAGGACGGGAGGAAGGGACGAAGAGTGGACGCAAAACAACCTCAGGACGCAGCACCCACACACCGACATGAAAAAAAAGAACTCTGTCTCCTCTTGCTGCAGACCCGAACGCCACAGAGGGAGAACAGCGATGGGGGAGGCGAGAAAGGGACGAAGAAGGGACGAAGAAGGGACGAAGAGGGACGAAGAAGGGACGAAGAAGAAACGAAGAGGGACGAAGAAGGGACGAAGAAGGGACGAAGAAGGGACGAACAAGGGACACATGGAGCCACGGAGCCACGGACGCCGCCTCACCACCACCACCACCACCACCACCACACCGACCAAAAAAACACTCCACCAGACGCAAGAAACACCTCCGCCTCCACTCCTTTGTCTCGCCCACAGACCGCAGCGGCCGCGTCCACGAGCCTCCAGTGACGTAACTATGTATATCATCGACTTTATGGAAGGACGCAGAGTGGAAGGTGGCTGCCGCGGCGCCCCTCCCCGCCGCCCTGCACTTCTCGCCTCCCTCGCTCCTCTGTCAGCCGGAAGTTTTGGCTCCTGAGCGAGGATCACCTGGGGAGATCGCCGAAGACTTGACTCACCCATCACCCAGTCCGTAAGTTCGCCTCGGCCCATCAGGAGCCTCATAAAGACGAGTCCCTGGGAAGCCGGTGCGGGGCGGGGCCATGGCGGGGCCGTGGCGGGGCCGTCCGGGGTCCCGCAAGTCGGCAGTCGATCCCTCTCACGCTTCACGGGTAATTGCTTAATTCCTTGGCGCTGAAGCTTCGTCATTAACATAACTTTTAATTTGGCTAAGAGCTGAAGACCCGAAGAATGGCGTCTGAGGGTCGTGATGGTCGGGGAACGGGCCGAAGGGAGGAGGAGGAGGAGGAGGAGGAGGAGGAGTGGTAGTGGTGATGGTGGCCTGGCCTGGCGTGGCGTGGCGTGGCGGGTTAGTGAAGTGTAATGTGATGTGATGTGATGTGTTGTGTTGTGTCGGGTGTTGTGTAGCGCGTTCTGCTTTGTGGCGGCGTGTGTTTTGTTTTGTTTTGTGTTGCGACGCGTCCTGTGTGTGTGTGTGTGTGTGTGTGTCTGTGTGTGTGTGTGTGTGTGTGTGTTGTTGTGTTGCATTAGTGTCGCGTCGAGAACACCGATGGAAGGAACACAGGACGTCACACCAGAGACATTGAACGCAACAAATATGAAAAAAAAGAAGAAATGGACAAAAGAGAGAAAACGGATTCATCAGAGAGCACGAGAGCGAGAGCGAGAGAGAGAGAGAGAGAGAGAGAGAGAGAGAGAGAGAGAGAGAGGGGAAGGAGGAGGCAGGGAGGGGTCCGTGCCATTAGCGTCGTCTCTTAGCCGAGGGGAAGGAAAGTTTCTGGGTCATTAGTTCCAGGACTCGGCACGCTCCATCGCACACGGGGCGCCCTTTCCTGGCCCCTGACCGCCGCGAGCCCCGCCTTGCCTTCAGGTCACCTCCTCCCCGGCCCTGGGACACATTTGCAGCCCCTCAAGTCACTGCATTAAAGCCCCAGGTCCCTTACAGGTTCCTCACAGGTTCCTCACAAGTCCCCTGGTCACTGAATTCGGATTGCAAGTAATTTCTCTGCCTCTGAACGACTACTTGCTTAATCCTGTCCGCCATTGCCCGTCTCAAAGTCACTCCATTGAGGTTTTATTTTATGCCGATGCTCTTATGTCCTTCACAAGTCTCCTGGTCATTGAACTAGGATTGTAAATAGTTTCTCTGCTTCTGAACGACTCCTGCTTACTCCTGGCCGCCCTTGCATGTCTCAGAGTCACTCCATTGAGATCTTAAGTTTATGCCGCAGCCCTAAAGACCTTCACAAGTCCCCTGGTCAGCGTTTCTGGTCTCTATCTAACGCCTCTAGATAGGTTTGCTTCCAGATCATCTTCTCATTCCCGGGTTATGTCTGACGCGAATTGCAAGAACGATATTTCAAGGTCTAGGTTCTGCGCTAATGTCCCAGGTCCTTTATTTCTCTCGTGGTTTCTGGTCTATGTTAAACGCCTCTAGATAACATGTTTGCTTCCAGATCATCTTCTCATTACCGAGTTACGTCTGAAGCGAATTGGGGGAACGATATTTCAAGGTCTAGGTTCCGCGCTAATGTCCCAGGTCCTTTATTTCCCTCGTGGTTTCTGGTCTATGTTAAACGCCTCTAGATAACATGTTTGCTTCCAGATCATCTCATTCCCGTGTGAAGCGAATTGGGGGAACGATATTTCAAGGTCTAGGTTCCGCGCTAAAGTCCCAGGTCCTTTATTTCCCTCGTGGTTTCAAGATCGCTCCTCTGGTCTTCCCTGTTTCTTTAAAGTTTCATTTTTCGAAGCTGTGGTTTCAGAGTTACCGACTTTATTTTTTTTTTTCTGTTTATGGTTTCTTGGTTTCGTCGGGCCACGTTAAGGATCGCCATTTGGAGTTTGTGAGGCGGATGTAATGAGATGGCTTTCAGTTCATATCCACGACGGGTTTTCCTTCTTTGAACTTCATAACTATTTTTTGAGGTGACTTTATGATTGTAGCGTCGAGTTATCTAACGTTATTAACCCGGTAGCAGCGGGGATCAGATTTCTTAATGGTCCCTCTAAGCGAGAAAGAATAGAAAAAATCATCCCTCAAACAAACTATTTCATAATATATATCAACGCATTTGTGATCAGTTTATGCATCATCTATTTTTTGGGGTTAAATCATGGCACAAATTTGGCCCCTCGCTGCTACACGGTAAAGCCACAAATTTAGCCCGTCGCTGCTACCGGGTTAAGGGGTGGATGAAGCGACTACCTAATGATCGTATCTAAAGACATCTAGCTCGACGCGAAGGATATAAAAATAGGGAAATAAATAGAAAAAAAGTGAACCAACTCAGAAGGAAGGCGAATACCACACCCAGGCCGACCCCAGAGACAGACTTTGCACTTTTTCCGTTTCTAGAGTCAAGTCCAGCGTTCCGGTCACCCCTCCGGCATAACATACCTCCACGCACACACACAGACACACACATACGCAGTTCGACACTCGCTACTATGCCAAATATGTACACTCCAAATACTATATTGAAACTCGTCCCTCTCTCTCTCTCTCACTCTCTCTCTGGAGCGCGCGCCTACCCCCGGAAAATGTGTATACAAAAAAGAATACGGAATCCCGGCTCGCTGCCACCCGTGTTCCAAGCGGGGGTCGCGGCGGCCCGAACACCCTCTCTGCTTGTCAATTTGTTCACTTCGGGGACGAGCAACACAGACACGAGTACCTGCGACCTCCTGTCTGTCTGTTATTGTGTGGATTTGCCTCCCCGGGAAAGCTTAAGCCGCCCCTCTCTCTCGTTTTCGCTCTCTCTCTCTCTATTTCTATCTCTATCTATCTATGTGCTTTCTATCTCTTTCCCCTCTTCTATATCGCTATGTCTCTCTCTCTGTCTCTCTCTCTCTCTCTCTTTGGCTGTCTATCTTTTTATCTATCTATCTATCTATGCCTATCCACTCTTCTATACTGCTATGCCTCTCTCTCTCTCTCTCTCTCTCTCTCTCTCTCTCTCTCTCTCTCTCTCTCTCTCTCTCCGCTCCCTGGCTCCTTCTTCACATCCGTCTCAGTACCTCTACAGATAAATCCTTCCAGTTCATTTCCTACACCCCGCGCGTCATCACTTCGAGGCGTGGTGGTGGAGGTGGTGGAGGTGGAGGTGGAGGTGGAGGTGGTGGTAGGCGAGGTTTCTGCGGCATTGCTCCAGATCTTTCATCCCTTCGTCCGCCCCTCAGTGCGTCCCGGCGAGAAGAGAAGAGGTGGAGGAGGAGGAGGAGGTAGTGGAGAAAGGAAGAACAAGAGGAGGAAGAGGAGGAGGAGAGGGGGTGATAGCAGGAGGAGGAGGAGGCAGTGGAGAAAGGAAGAACAGGAGGAGGAAGAGGAGGAGGAGGAGGAGGAGGAGGCAGTGGAGAAAGGAAGAACAGGAGGAGGAAGAGGAGGAGGAGGGGGGTTGATAGCAGCGGCAGGAGGAGGAGGAGCAGGCAGTGGAGAAAGGAAGAACAGTAGGAGGAGGAGGAGGAGGAGGAGAGGGGTTGATAGCAGCGGCAGGAGGAGGAGGACGAGGACGGGACGGGCCGGGTCTCTCGCTCGCTCGCTGCCTACCCTCAAATTACCTTCGTTCATCATTCCTCGCCTTTATTCCCGCCGCTCCCCGGAACAACAACAACACCGCCACGACCAATATTGCTCGTCGGGGCTTTTTCCCTCATGGGCCTCGCCGCCACGACACGACGCGGGGCTCGGAGGGGCACGATAGGGAGTAGGAGGAGGAGGAGGGTGAAGAGAAGAAGGAGGAGGTAGAGGTTCAGGAGCGAATTAAAGTGAAGAGACGCGGAAAGTGATACGCGCAAGGGCCGCGGGATGCACTTAAGTGGTGTAGAGGCCGCGCTTCAAGAGGCTTTCGCGGGTTAAAGGACGCACTGAGACTAATGGCGGCGGTAGGCGATGCTCTTAAGTAGGAAATGCTCGAGTCCTTTGTGAGATGGAGACAGCTGCTGCACGATTACACCCCCTTACCCCTTAACCCCCCTAACCCCCGCTCTCTGTAACCCAGCAACCCACCAGTCCACAAGCCCACTAGCGCCCCAGTCCACCAGTCCAGCCCGCCGCCTCACCTCCATCACGCCGCCTCTTTTCTCCGTCGTCGCCGAGGAGGGAGCACAAAGGCCCAAGGATCCCCCGGGCGGTCGTTGATGCCAAAGTGTTACAGCGTAATCTTCGCTCGGCCAGAAATCATCAATAGCAATTAGTTCTGATCTGCTGGGTGACCGTCAATGGCCACCCCAACGCCTCCTCTCGCTGGGGACGGCCGCTTTCCAAAATAATACGTCCTGATAATCGATAGCAAGGGCGCGGGACGTGAGCGATGGCGGCGGGAAGAAGGGCGAAGGTCCGTGGGCCGCGACAGGCACTAAGAGCCCAACAATGCCAGCGTAATAACAAAAGCACACGGCACCGCGGACAACATTATCTGAGCGGCTTTTGTTTGTCGGCCGCCGAGTGCCCGCCGCTGGAATTGGCTGCGAGCAAACACTCCACCCGGATTAAGCTCCTCGGCGGGACGCTGAAGCACATAACAACTCTTTCATTACTGTTTCCTGCGCTGCTTTTTGCTCTCCCTCTCTCTCTCCCCCTTGCCCTTTGCCCCTCCCTTCTACCCTCCCTCCATCCCTTCCTATCATCCTTTCTGCTCTACCTCCCTTCAACCCTCAATATTCTATCCATTCTCTTCCTTTTCTTTCTTACTCTCCATCTCTTTCCTTCCCTTCCCATCATCCTTTCTGCTCTCCCTCCCTACAACCCTCTATATTCTATCCATTCTCTTCCTTTTCTTTCTTACTCTCCATCTCTTTCCTTCCCTTCCCATCATCCTTTCTGCTCTCCCTCCCTACAACCCTCTATTCTACCCCTTCCCTTTCTTTACTCTCCCTCTCTTCCTCCCTCCCTTCCACAATCGCCCTAACGCACAATGACACGACGAAGATCACCCACAAAATCTTCTCGACATTTTTTTTTCTCTCCCTCCTCCCCCCTTCCCACCTCTTCGCTTCTTCTTGGTCTTGTTCTTGGTGTAGCGTCCCTTATAAGTCTCCCTTTGTCCCCGCTTCGAAGCCGGGCACGTGCATGGACGCTACAGCATAGAAAACGGGGCGCGGCTCTTTCAATTCCACGCGGTAAATAAACACTAATACTAAAAAAAAAAAAAAGAAAAAAAAAAAAAAAGGAAGAGTCCACATCATGACCTTGAACTCGCGCCAAGAGGTGGAGGAGTGGAGAAGGGACTGGAGGGAGGGAAGGCGAGGCGGGGAGGGAGGCAACGGACAAACAGACAGACATGAAGGCAGGCAAGCGGACAGACAGACGGACAGACAGCCGCTTGGTAAGTACACGGAAATTTTGGGGAGAGATTGAGAGGTGGTGGTTGAGGAGGAAAGGGGGAGAGGGGGGGAGAAGGGAGAGGGAAGGGGGGTACTGGAGGTCCTTTTTTTCCATTCAAGTGAGCGAGGCGGTACTGACAATATTTACCGTGGACATACTCGCCTCCAGTCCAAGTGAGTGAGTGAGTGAACGCGTGAGTGAGTGAGTTCCTTCGTGGCGCGAGTGGAGGTCATGACTTGTGTGGGGCAAGAGGATGCTGCTGTACTCACCAGTTGTTGACCTGCAGGATGGTTAGGCCCGTGTCCTGAGCCAGCTGTTTCTTCTGGTCCTCCGAGGGGTACGGATGCTGCGGGAGAGAGAGAAAGAATGGGTTAGAACATGAGGGAAAAGATAAACACTGTAAGAATCGTGGAAGCTGCGATGAGATAAAAAATGGTTAGGAGGTAATGAAGAGGATGAGCCGTGGATAAGAGACATGGATGCTGGGAGAGGGAAAAAAGAAAGGGTTTGGAGATGACGAGAACGATGAACAACGAGTAAGAGAAATGGATGCTGCAGGAGAAGGGAGAAAGATAAGCGTTAGGAGATGACGAGAACGAGATGAACAATGGGTGAGAGAAATGGATGCTGCAGGAGAAGGGAGAAAGATAAGCGTTAGGAGATGACGAGAACGAGGTGAACAATGGGTAGGAGAAATGGATGATACAGAAGAGAGAAAAAGAAAAGCAATAGGAGATGACGATAGCGAGATGAACAACAGGTAGGAGAAATGGATGCTACAGAAGAGAGAGAGAGAGAGAAAAAAAAGCGTTAGGAGATGAGACGAAAGATGAGTACTCGCTGGGATGCTGCTGGGAGGAGAGAGAAAGAGAGAAGGTGAAGAGAAGGAGGATAAAGATGAGCAGCAAAGAGGAGACATGGATGCTGGAGGAGAGAGAGAGAGAGAGAGAGAGAGAGAGAGAGAGAGAGAGAGAGAGAGAGAGAGAGAGAGAGAGAGAGAGAGAGAGAGAGAGAGAGAGAGAGAGAGAGAGAGAGAGAGAGAGAGAGAAGAGGGTTAAGACACACAATATGGCGATGAGGGGTGGTGATGGTGTTGACGGCTGTGGTGATGGTGGTGGTGGTGATGGTGATGATAAGGGGTGGAGATAATGGGCAGATTGGATGTTTAGCGAGATAACAGAGTGTCCCCCAAAACCTCCATTAGTGTGTCAATAATGAACACAGAGCAATGAAAAAAAAAATGGTGAAATGATGTAAAAATGCCTCACTTCCTTAGACATTATAGAAAATACGACAATGACATGATTATACATTAGCGACAATGATCATAATATATACACAAATAGATTAATGTGAGAAAACCTGCAAACAACAACAACAACAACAAAAACAACAATATGATTTTACTTGAGCGATAACAATTCCAAGTATACAAATAAATTATAATGAGGGAAAGCTAAAGAAGAAGAAGAAGAAGAAGAAGAAGAAGAAGAAGAAGAAGAAGAAGAAGAAAAACAAGAAGAAAAACAAGAAAAGAAAAAGAGAAGAAGAAGAAAAACAAGAAAAGAAATGAAAAGAAAAAGGAGAAGAAAAAGGAGAAGAAGAAGAAGAAGAAAAAGAAGAAGAGGAAGAAGGAGAAGAAGAACAAGAACAAGAAGAACGCCCCCACCACCACCACCAATAACAAAAACAACAACAACACCATTCCAATTAAACAACAACGAATCCCAAGCATACAAATATATCATAACGCGAGAAAGCTTGCCACTAAAAAAAAAAACAAAAAAAAAAACAGCATCGCGTGGAAGCTGATAGCCCTGAAATAATGACCTACAATAAAACACACGAGGGGGGGGGAGAGGAGGGGGGGCAGCGGGAGGGGGGCGGGCCAGGCGTATTCCAAATGATCCAATAATTATTACTCTACTACCTTATGGCGCAGGTGTCAACGCGCCTTTCCCATCATCGCGACATTATCAACTCGGGTTATGATCAACTCAATGAATGATTTAGCGGCGCGCGGGGAAATGAACGGATGCAAATATATTCATTCCGGGCCATGAAGAAAATGAAAGTCGTATACCATGTCAGGCATTAGCACTGTTAGGGATACTGTTATGCGTTGTCGTTGTCGCTTTTGGTGGTGGTGATGGGGGCGGTAGTAGTGGTGACGGATAATGGTATAGGTAGTGGTAATTGCTGTGGTGGTAATGGTGGTGATTGATTCAAAAGTAATGGTGGTAGTGGTAGTAGCGGGTATGTTAATGCTGTCCTAAGTGAAGCGTTATTACGGCAAATATTGGAAGTAGCATTTGTAGTAGTAATAGCATAGTAGTAGTAGTAGTAGTAGTAGTAGTAACAATAGTACCAGTATTTAAAGATCAGGAACATAACATAAATAACAGCAGTAGCAACATCACCACCACTACCATCAACAACAACAAGTACCCCCGCGTGCCCATGCCCGGCCCGGCGTGGCGACCTTCAAGCACACACACACACCCAGGCGGCGTAACACACGGGGCCGCGGCGCCTCTAAAGCACAACCCTGAACGATAAACGACAACTAGGACTCCCAAGCAGCCCATCCCTCCTCCTGTGTCCCTCCTCCTCTTCTCACTCTCAGCAACACCCTCCCTCCCTCTCTCCCTCCATCTCCCTTTCTCTCTCACCCTCCCTCGGTCCCCTACATCCTCCCTCCCCCCCAGGTTTTGTTAAACATTTTGGCTCTTTCACCGACACATATGTCCCCGATGTTCATTTTAAAAAGAGAGTTTTTGAAGCCATACATCCATTGAGTCGCCGGGCCGGGGGGATGATACTGTGTTGCGATCTCTTTAGCTTCATGGGGGACTCAGAAACCAGCGTTCAGGCGGCCTAGAGAGAGACTGGAGCTGCGGGGGTTTGAGTTCCTCCTGGCATGACTTCTGCGGTGCCTTCTGCGTGTTCTCTGCGTCAACGTAAGGGCAGAAGTGATGTAGTGTCGATGGGTAGGAGGCGAGGAGAGGTTGGATGACGGAAGGACGAGGCTGTCTGTCCGATGCTGTTCTGGAAACGTACACTCCGAAGGAAAACACACACACACACACACACACACACACACACACACACACACACACAGACCCGCATCCTCTCTCCCTCCCTCCTCCTCCTACTAGTCCTCCACATCACCAAAATTGTGAGCGTGTGTGCGTCTGTATGTGTATGTGAACGCGAGTGAGTGTGTGTGTGCGTGTGTGTGCGTGCATGTGCGTCTCTCCGCGTCCCTCCCCCGTACGCAACAATCAGGGGAGGGCGGCGTAACCTCAGATTATTTCGGACGCGGCGAGAAAGTTGTCCCCCGCCGCGTGCCCGTCACCTCGGCGCCGCCTGACCGAAGTGAGGGAGCGGCGAGCGGTGTGTCTGTCCCGCGATGGCGACGGAGGCGAGGACGAGAGCGAGGGGAGAGGGCGAGGGGAGCAAGGGGACAAAGCCTCTCCCAACACACACAAACACACACACTCGCACCAACACGGGAGACCAGGAAGTTTTCTATTCAGAGTATTAATTTGCATTCTTCTGCTCTTCCCCGCCGCCGCAGCCACGACACGACGCGATCACAAACGACGGGAGATAAGAAGGATGCTGCTGCTGGGGATGCTGCTGAAGGCGTGTGTGTGTGTGTGTGTGTGTGTGTGTGTGTGTGTGTGTGTGTGTGTGTGTGTGTGTGTCGCTCCTTCTCTACTCGTCGTGATTAGGAAGTGTCGCCCAGAAGCGAGTTATGGGCGAGAGAGAGAGAGAGAGAGAGAGAGAGAGAGAGAGAGAGAGAGAGAGAGAGAGAGAGAGAGAGAGAGAGAGGCTGGGTCTTAGCTTTTGTTGTTGCATTTACTTACAAATTTATTCATCAACTTGTTCTTTTCTCTGTTCACTAAGCTTCCTTCTCGTGTGTGTGTGTGTGTGTGTGTGTGTGTGTGTGTGTGTGTGTGTGTGTGTGTGTGTGTGTGTGTGTGTGTGATTTAGTTAACAAACATCAAATAAATAAAGGGCGATAAGGGGGCAGTGCGCTAAAAAGTAAAAAAAAAAAAAAAGTATAAAAAAAACAATCTTCATGACACACAACACAAAACGAGACACCTTAAAACACACTCTTCAAAACGTTAAAACACACACACACACACACACACACACACACAACACAAACATTACACCATTTCTTGACGCTTTTCCCACCCTAGTCGCTCTCTCTCTCTCTCTCTCTCTCTCTCTCTCCAGGGCGGCGTCATCCACGGGCGCGCTGGAGCCGAGGCTGTGTAAATATTTGAGAAACGCAGATCTGATGGACGTGGAATAAATGACATAAATATATTTCAGAGTCCCCCCTCGCTTATTCGTTTGCCCCGGAATACATTTTCTTTCATCCTTAAGCTGCAGCCTCCCCCTCCTCCTCCCCCTCCCCCTCTTCCTCTTGGTATAGCGTGGCATGGCATTCACGGGGTAGTAAAGCGACGTCAATACAGAGAGTGTGAAGAAAGTAAAAACGAAAGAGGAGGAATAAGGAATAAAAGAAAACGTATGTAGGCAGCGAACAGGTTTAAGACAAGTTGGGTGGGAGAATGCGTAGGTTTTTATTAATGAGAGGAATATAATAAAGAGTATTCATAGTAGCCTATTCATAGGTAGGAAAACATGAATGGTGGTGATGTTGATGATGAAGATGGTGGTGGTGGTGATACTGGTGGTGATGTTAGTATGTATAGTTGATGGTGATACTATTTGGGATGTTGGTAATTTTAGGCGATGGTGATGTTGGTGATGGTGATGATGGAAGTGATACTGATGGTGATGGGTCAAGTTTTAGGTGATGTTGTTGATCCTAATGACAAAGAAAACAAATGGAGAAAGAATGAAAGTATGTGAAAGAAAGTTCTAAATACGATTGACAATAGTAACAATAATAACAATGATAAATATAGTAATAATAATGATATAGTGATTATAATAATAGTTTGGGCGTCGGCATAAAGGCTGCAATAAAGAAAAGAAATGGACTAATAAGGAAAATAAATTAAAGGAAGTTATGTTTAAGAATGACACCGGTAATAATAATAATGATAAAAATGATAATAGCGATAATAATAATAGTTCCGGGTATCGGCATAGAGGGGGCCATAAAGAGGCCATTTCGCTGTTACCGCTAAGTGCTGAAAATGGGTCATGTAAACCAAATTAGCCGCACGTTTGATAAATATAATGAGCGCTAATGAGGCAATAATATGAGAGTCGGAATTTGCCCGCCGGTGAAATCTGACAAAAAAGGAAAGACAAAAAAATAAAAAGAAAACTCGAGTCGACATTGAATATACGAAAAAAAAGGGAACAGGAAAAAAAAAGGATGATATCGAGAAAATATAAGGAGATAGAAGCGAGAAAAGAAAGTATAAGGGAGACGAAAGCGAAATAAAAGAAGGAAGGAGATCAAAGTATTGGTGAAACATCGACATTGAATATACGAAAAAAAGAGGAAAAGAGAAAAAACAGCTACGATATAATAGAAGCAGACTACGGTAAGAAAGTATAAGGAAAATAAAAACAAAACAAAAGAAGGTTGGAGATACAAGAATAGGTGGAACTTCGACATTGAATATACGAAGAAATAAACAAGAAAACGAGAAGAACAGTCCCGCAAAAACACCATTATAGAAGAAGACTACAGAAAGAAAGTATAAGGGAAACAAAAGCAAAACAAAAGAAGGAAGGAGATTAAAGTATAGGTGGAACGTCGACATTGAATATACGAAAAACAGAAAACAAGAGAAAAAAGAAACATCCACAGAAACACCAATAAAGAATAAGCAGATAAAAAATGAGATAATAAAGCATAAAGGGAAATAAAGAAAAGGAAGAAGAAGGAAGAGGATCAAAGAATAGACGGCACTTCGACATTATATATACGAAACAAAGGGAAAAAAGAATAAAAAATTGAACACAGCAACAACACTAGAAAAAAGAAGAAAAGAAAACATAAAGACACTAGAGAAAAGAAGAAAAAAAAAAACATAAGCAGATCACGAGAGAAAAAAAAAAGAGTATAAGTGAAATAAAACAAAACAAAAACAAAAGAAGGTCGAGGATCAAATTATAAATAGGTTCAGCATTTGACACACTCCCATTAGGGCCTCATAATGAATCCTATTGCCCCCATTAACCTCGTCTCTCTCTCCCACACGAAAAATTAAACCCATTACCTCATTTAAACCCATACACCCAATACCCTTCCATCAGAGAGAGAGAGAGAGAGAGAGAGAGAGAGAGAGAGAGAGAGAGAGAGAGAATGGATGGATGGATGAGGCTGCATGGCTGAACGTCTAACATCAACCACATCACAGTCACACGCCCCTACTTCGAGACCCCCAACCACACCACAAGATACCAAACCAAAAAAAAAAATCAAGTCAGAACCACATCCCCCTCCACCTCCACCTCCACCTCCTCCACCTCCTCCCACGCCAGAGCTAGAAGATATATGTCAGGTCGTCTCAGTTCCTTTGTATTAGGCTGGTATTGACGCGCTAATCCTGCACTTAGAGGGAACAATGACACGGCGCCGGCCACCCAGCGCCTCACAATCGAATAAATACAGGCGAACAAAGGAGCAGAAGGGGAGCACAATTCACATGTAGATAGACACACACAACGCCGCTAAAGGGAGTGTGTGTGTGTGTGTGTGTGTGTGTGTGTGTGTGTGTGTGTGTGTGTGTGTGTGTGTGTAAGGGGAAGGGGGGGGAGTTGATTCTGACAGTTTTCTCTCCGTATTGTGTATGTATGGTATTCTCTCTCTCTCTCTCTCTCTCTCTCTCTCTCTCTTGAAGTGCTCCTGTTTATCTTTCGCAGAGGTAAGTCAGGTGTAGGTGTGTTCCCATAGCCACACCTGTTTGCACACCTGTCCCTCTGTCTATCCGTCCGTCTGTATGTGTATCGTGTGTCCGTCTGTCTGTCTGTGTGTCTGTCTGTCTGTCCGTCTGTCTGCGGCGTGAGGCTCCCCGCGCGAGCTGGTCCAGAACAATAAAAGTTCAACCTGATCTATTTCATTTTTATATTTTTTTTTTCCGCCCGGACTGCTTGTATACGCACGTCCGTCTGGCTGTCAGTTAGTCTGTCGGTGCTGTTAACTGCTGTCTTTTATTCTTTCATCGCTTCTCAAAACGGTAAATGTAAAATGTGGTCCTGCTGGCAATGGGGCGATTCTGCTATTTTCCTTTTTTTTATTTCCTTTGTAATTTTTTGTTCTGTTCGTTCTCCTCATTTTCTGGTATGCGTGTACTGAGAGAGAGAGGGAGGGAGAGGGGGAGAGGAAAGGGAGAGAGTAAAGGAAAAAAAATAAATGTTCGCGCAGACTGACACTCGCTGGATTTCGTTCGCCTCGATGGTAAATGGTGAGAAATGAAAATAAGATGACGTTTTGGTGAGCTTAAAAAGGATAACACCCGCGTGAGTCCGATCTCCGCGTGCCTGTTACGTTGGACTTTTCCCCTCCGCGTCTTTTTCTTTGGCCCGAAAATACTGGTGAGTGTGTGTGATGGTGAGGCGGTTTGATGGTGAAGGGCTGGTATGGTGGTGACTGTGGTGTTGGTGGTGGGGGTGGGGTCTTTAGTGGTTGTGGTGAGTGAGTGAGTATATGAAGAGTGTGGTAGTTGTGGTGATGGTGGTAGTGGTGATGGTGGTGGTGGTGATACTGGTTGTGTTGTAGGTGAAGTTCAAGGTGATGTTGGTGATATTGGTGGGGATGTTGTTGCTGAGGTAGGTGAGGCTGTTGTTGGTGGTGATGGTGGTAGTGGTGATGGTAGTGGTGGTGATGGTGGTGGTAGAGGTAGTGGTGATATTGTGATGGTGATGGTAGAAGCGGTCATGATAGTGATGGTAGTGACGCTATTGGCAGTGATGACGTTGCTGGTAGTGGTGATGGTAGTGGTGGTGATGGTAGTGGTGGTGATGGTGGTGGTGGTGATGGTGGTGGTGGTGATGGTAGTGGTGGTGACGCTATTGGTAGTGATGACATTGCTGGTAGTGGTGATGGTAGTGGTGGTGATGGTAGTGGTGGTGATGGTGGTGGTGGTGATGGTGGCGGTGCGTCTGCGGGCGAGCGTTGGGTAGCCGCCTCACGTCAGCCCGGGCGAGACACAATATGCGGGGGTTGTGACAGGCATGCAACAAGGGTCATTTCCATATGCAGATGAGCCGGGCTGGTGGCGTTATGGGCTCTGGGGAGCAACCTGGAGGGGGTCACGCCGCCCCCCGCCCCCCTTAACCCCCCTAACTCTTGTCCTTTCCTCTTTCCTTTTCCTTTCTCTCTCCTCTCCATTCTCTTCGTTTTCGTCTATCTTCTTTTTTTCTGTTTTGTCTCTATTCCTCTTCTCCTTTTGATCATCATGTTCCTAATACTTATGTTCTTCTTCTCCTTCCTCCTCCTTCGTATAATCCTCCTCCTCCTCCTCCTCCTCCTCTTATAAAGGTATTGAAGAAGCTTCCACGAAATATTTCCAGAGATAATTCTTCTTAAGTTCATCTGTTTTATATTTCGTCTATTTCAGTGAGTCGGTTTCGTTTACTTTGCGTCCCAGATTGATTGTTTCTTTTTTCACGTTTTTTCTTCAGTGGGTAACTTTTTATTTTAGGTTCTTCATTCCTTAGTTTTGGGTTTGTTTCGTAGGTGTTTTTTTTTCGTGTTTGTTTGTTTGTTTGTTTGTTGGTTGGTTGGTTGGTACGTTGCTATTTCTTTTGATTTTCCTATTTCTTTTTTTTGCTATTTGCTATTTTCGATATTTGCTATTTTTTGGTTGGTTGCTATTCCTCTTTTGCTAGTCGGTCGGTTGGTTTGCTGCTTGCTATATTTTTTGAGTGTGTGTGTGTGTGTGTGTGTGTGTGTGTGTGTGTGTGTGTGTGTGTGTGTGTGTGTGTACATGAGTGAGGCGTCTTGAAAATTGTGTGTTCGTGTCTTGGTGTCACTTTCAACAACGGTGAGGAAGCGCTTTCAACTCTCATCTTCTTAAAAAGGGATATCTCAATGCACTCTCTCTCTCTCTCTCTCTCTCTCTCTCTCTCTCTCTCTCTCTCTCTCTCTCTCTCTCTCTCTCTCTCTCTCTCCTTCAACAATTGTCCTACATCTTTTTCCTTCTGTCTCTTTCCCTAGTCATTCATTTTTCAAAGCGCACACACACACACGCACGCAGTCTCTCTCTCTCTCTCTCTCTCTCTCTCTCTCTCTCTCTCTCTCTCTCTCTCTCTCTCTCTCCCTTTCTCACTCTCTCTTTCTCGCTCCCTCGCCGTCCCCTCGCCCTCCGCCTCCTCCTCCTCCGCCTCCTCGCCCCTCTCAGCGTGACAGTGACAATGATTTATCGTCTTCTCAGCGTCCCTCGAGACTCCGCCAGGAATACGCCGCCCTTCCACAAACTGGGAGGCGGGAATTTGGAGGCAGGGAAGAGGGATGGACTCGGGAATGGGGCCTCCAGTTGGAATAGTGGGGCTGGCAACTCCTTGGAATGGATTATACGTACTTGAAAGCACACACCTCAGCGCTACAGGGAATGCTTGTTGATACGAGGGAAAATAAAGGAAAGTGGGAATGGCGGCAGGAATGGAAGGGTCGGATGGATGGGGACAGTCTGGAGCTACTATTAGGAATCATAGGCAGCTATGTATGGCCTGGAATGGTAATGGACGGATCAGGAATGGCAGGAATGCTAATATTTGTAGCTGGAACGCGTCGGTGGCAGCCGCCCATCCCGCATACATGGCTGGTTCTCCCTCACCCCGCGCTGCGCCGGCGGGGCCCCAAATATCGGCCCCACGTCACCCCGACTCTGTACACCACCCTGCAGGACACACACACACACACACACACACACACACACACACACACACACACACACACACTGGATCAACCTCCACGCCAAGTCGTTACTGCCACACCACGCCACCTCCTACCCCTGAAAGCTTGGTCCCCACGTTCCTCTAAAGACTCGTCCTCGCTTCTCCTCCTCCTCCTTCCTCCCCCTGAAAGCTTGGTCCCCACGCCACGTCGTTCCTCTAAAGACTCGCTCCTCTCTCCTCCTCCTACTTCCTCCCCCTGAAAGCTTGGTCCCCACGCCACGTCGTTCCTGTAAAGACTCGTCCTCGCTTCTCCTCCTCCTCCTTCCTCCCCCTGAAAGCTTGGTCCCCTCGCCACGTCGTTCCTCTAAAGACTCGCTCCTCTCTCCTCCTCCTCCTTCCTCCCCTTGAAATATGTCCCTTACTGCATCTCGTTCCCTTAAAACGTCGCCCCTACACCGCCTCCTCCCCCTGGAAAAACGTCCTCACGCCAACGAGTCCATTCAGAAATCGTCCCTTTGCCAATTCCTTCCCCTGAAAGTCCCTCCCCCGTGCCAGCTCGTCCCCTGGAGAGATCGGCCCCTCGCCAACTCGTCCCCCTCCGCGATAGGCTCCCCGCCAACTCATCCCCAGAAGGATCGATCTTGCAATAAATCTTCGTCTTTAAAACTCGCCCTTTCACACAGTCACTCCGCGGACCCTTAAGAGCGCGCGCTAAGTCGCCTTGGATGAATGTTTCCGTCACTGAGTCGCGAGATGAATACCGGACTGGGAAAAAAAAAGTACTACAGGGATGATGAGTGTAGCCTTGCCGTGGGGCCTCAATGTCTCTATTATCCACTAACCACTAAGTTCGGTATTATAAGAAACTTTCGCTTCTCACATCAGCTAATTTTAAAGGCCAAAGAGGGGGTCAGTCGGGTTCTAATGAGTGTTCCTTCAGGTTCACGGTACAGAAGAAGGGTCAAACTACCACCAGGGTCACAAAACTACTCCGGGAAATGCTCCAAACTCCTACGAAAGCCTTGTCAAATATGTGTTTCTTTAGGTTCATGGTACAGAGGAAGGGTCAAACTACCACCAGGGTCATAAAACTACTCCGGGAAATGCCCCAAACTCCTACGAAAGCCTTGTCAAATATGTGTTTCTTTAGGTTCATGGTACAGAGGAAGGGTCAAACTACCACCAGGGTCACAAAACTACTCCGGGAAATGCCCCAAACTCCTACGAAATCCTTCTCAAATAGGTGTTCTTGGCCGATGAAATGTCTTACAATACGACCGTAAGTAAGTCCTGCCCCGAGCCACTAAGACGCGATAATCACACAAGACCTCAAGACGGGCACGGACGCGACTTGTATTTCCTGAAGGGTTTAGCGTCGGACGTGATTCTAAGGACAAGAAAACCCGGTGATGAATATAGTCTTTCCAATACGCCTTCTCTGCCTTCTCCGGGGGTAGGCTCGTCGGGTGAAGCCTAAAATAAAGTGCTCAGGGTCTTCTAACTATCCACATCTCGCCCTCTTTCTGAAGATAATAATTAAAAGGGTGATGAATAAGCCCCATCCAACACTCATCCTCGCCCTTCTTAAGTGGTAGTGTCGTCAGGTGGAGCCTAAAATAAAGTGCTCAGGGTCTTCTAACTATCCACATCTCGCCCTCTTTCTGAAGATAACAATAAAAAAGTGTGATGAATAAGCCCTATCCAACACTCATCCTCGTCCTTCTTAAGTGGGAGCATCGTCGGGTGGAGCCTAAAATAAAGTGCTCTGGGTCTTCTAACTACCCACATCTCGCCCTCTTTCTGAAGATAATAATAAAAAACTGTGATGAATAAGCCCTATCCAACACTCATCCTCGTCCTTCTTAAGTGGTAGCATCGTCGGGTGAAGCCTAAAATAAAGTGCTCAGGGTCTTCTAACTATCCACATCTCGCCCTCTTTCTGAAGATAATTATAAAAAAGTGTGATGAATAAGCCCTATCCAACACTCATCCTCGTCCTTCTTAAGTGGGAGCGTCGTCAGGTGGAGGCTACAATAGGGTGCTCAGGTGCTCAGGCCTCTAAATACCCACGTCTCACCCTCATTCCCGACTGGATTGCGCGCTGGATGTATTTCGTTCCAGCCCGCCTCTCCCGCCGCCTAAACCCTCGCCATTAACTCACGAGGTAAATCTATGGACTAAATTATATCTACCTCTAAGACGTCGCTGAGCCGAGGCGTGATGAGAGAGAGCGAGGGCGAGAGCGAGAGAGAGAGAGAGAGAGAGAGAGAGAGAGGGAGAGAAACCTTCTGAGCTCGCATCTTTAAAATAAAACGGTCGAGCCTTCCTCACAGCCCTCCTTCTCCTACGTCTTCTATTCCTATCCTCCTCCTCCTCCTCCTCCTCCTCCTCGACTCAAGTGGGACTCCCGGTAAGTGCCGCGTGGAGTGGGACTCGAAGTGTTTGCTCGTGCTATTGTCACCCTCGGGCGTTTGTTTTTATGTCCCTCGCGGCTTCCAGGGTGTTTAGAGATCCGCTGTCGATTGTTCCAAGACCCTTCACGCCTACTCTTCGACAGCCTCCCCCCCCTCCTCCTCCTCCTTCTGAAGTGGCGCTAAGAGTATGTAAGGGAATAAAAGAGAGGGGATAGGGGGTAGGGACGGCCCGGGGACTGGTGTGTAGGGGAGGGCAGTGTGATGTTCTGGGTAATAATAGTGATGAGGTGAGGTACGACAGGTGTGGGCAGGTGTGTAAGGGACTAAAGGAGAGGGTATAGGGGGTAGGGACGGCCCGGGGACTGGTGTGTAGGGGAGGGCAGTGTTATGTTCTGGGTAATAATAGTGATGAGATGCGACAGGTGTGAACAGGTGTGTGTTTGTGAGTTCCAGGTGAGATGGATGAGTTGAGGTGTGAGAATGAGATGTTTGTTTTGTTGGTTTCAATGGATGATGATGTAAGAGGGATGTGTATATTGTGACGAGCTGATGATGGGAAGGTTGTTGTTGTTGTTACTGTTGTTGTTGTTGTTATTGCTGTTGTTGTTGTTGTTGTTGTTGTTGTTGTACATCTTTTTTCCCTTATTTTCTTATATTTGTATATGACCTCGAAAACACTAATAAAAAAAGTATACTGTGATAATTTAGCTAGAACAAGGGGACATCTAGAGCGAGAGCGAGAGAGAGAGAGAGAGAGAGAGGGGGGGGGGGGGGGCAACACTGCTACAACAAGAGGGTGCTGTGAACAAAGGTGGTCTGCAGGAAGCTTTTACAGGTGATGATCGGAGCACTGACAAGCTTTTAGGGACGAGGAGCTGCTCTTAGTGGTGGTGGAGGTGGTGGTGGTGGTGGTGGTGGTGGTGGTGATGATGGTGTCTATTCTTAAAGTGTCTCAATTGCCTCAGCCTGTTTTTTTTTGTGTGTGTGTGTGGTGGTGATGACGATGATTGGGATATGTCTTGAGGTGGTGATGAGAGGTGATGAGAGTCTTGGAGGTGGTGTTGGTGATGCTTGTAAGAGTGGTGATGGTCAGTAAAATGGTGTCTTTCTTGGTGTGTGATTATGGGTGGTGAGTGACGGGTGGTGTTATTAGTGGTGATGATGGTGTTGATGGTGATGCGGTGCTTATTTATCTGTCGTAGTGGTGGTGATGATAAGTGATGAGTTGTGGAGGTGGTGATGTGGTATTTGCTTGTCTGTGGTGGTGATAGTAATGGTGGTGGTGAGTGGTAGTGGTGATAGAGAACAGGGTGGTGGTGGTGGTGATGATGAAGGTGATGTAGTGCTTGCTTGTCTGTCGTAGTGGTGGTGAGTGGTGATGACGGTGATAGTGGTGTTGCTAATGGTAAATGTGAGAAGCAAAATTTTGGTGGTGGTTGTCGTAAAGATTGAACTGTAATGGTGGTGGTGATGGTGGTGGTGAATGAAGGAAGCGTAATGGTGGTAGTGGTGATGATGATGATGGTGGTAATGCAATATAGTGAGTGAACTCTGGCAATGTTTTTTTATTATTGGTGATTATGAGTTTGTTGTTGTTGTGGTGGTGATGGTGGTGGTGGTGGTGAATGAAGGAAGCATAGTGGTGGTGGTGGTGGTGGTGGCGGCGGGCGGGGTAGGCGGGGGCGGAACAAGACATCAATCAAGTTGCCAGCCGCCAATCAGCTTCAATAATATCTGAATAATCCTTCTCGTGTCTCTGTCCCTGCACCCCCCCCAACCCCCTCCACCCCAGCCTCTCTTAATCTTCTCCCCCACCCTCCACCCGCTCATCCCCCCCCCCCCCACGGACACGCCCTCCCCGCCACCCTGACCTCCCTCAACATCCTGGGTGTTAATTCCCGCTCATGACTACTGCTCCTCCCTCGTACAACTCACATCCTCTTCCTACATCCTCCTCCTCCTCTTACTCCTCTCCTCCTCGCCATCACCTCCACTCCAACCTCCTCCTCCTCCTCCTACTTCTCCTTCTTCCATTCAGCTGCGTTCTTCTCCATTTCCACCTCCTTCTCCTTCTTTATCGCCCTCATTATTACTGTAACCTCTTCCTCCTCCTCCTTCTCCTCCTCCTCCTCCTCCTCCTCCTCTTCCACCACCACTCCAAAGCCTCACTAGCCAAGTTAATCCATTCATCCATCCATCTATCTATCTATCCACATTCTCGACATCAAAACCAGTGCATAAAAGGAGAAAAGGAACACTTGAAAACACACCTGCACTTTACCTGTCCCCTGTACCTACCTGCCTACTTGCCACTTTACCTGTTTAACTAAATATTCGTGATTAAGAACTATGGCTTCCCTCAACTTCCTTCCTTCCTTCCTTCATTTCAAACCTTCCTCCTGCTCTTCCTCCTCTTTTTCCTTGTCCCTCTCCCTCCTTCTCATTCCTCCTGTCTTCGCCCTCGTGAACATAACCATAAACAAAAGAGGATAAAAAGATGATGAGGGTGACGATGATAGTGATGATGCTACTTCTGCCTCTACGTATCTACCACCACCACCACCATCAGTCCAATCCACCGTGAAATGAACACCCGCCATAAACTCCAGACGCGGGCGCTGAGTAAATACAAGTGGAGTGATGAGGGAGTAAGTGGACGACAGGCTTAAGCGATGGTTCACGGATCGAGTTGCTTACTTTAGTGGAGGCGGTGCGAATTTTAGGGCCCCGAAAAAAAAGGACTAGGAATAAAAACAAAAGAGGAAGGAATGTCGCTAGAAGGGTTGAGGGAGAAATGGCACAGGTGTAAGGGGAGCGGAAAACGGACAGGTGAGGGGAGGGGTAGAGAGAGGGGGAGAGGGAGGGAAGGAGGGAGAGATTGAGAGATGGGGAGATGGTGTAGCATGCGGAAGGGGGCGGAGAGAGTGAGCGAGCCCGAGAGCGAGAGAGAGAGAGAGAGAGAGAGAGAGAGAGAGAGAGAGAGAGAGAGAGAGAGAGAGAGAGAGAGAGAGAGAGAGAGAGAGAGAGAGAGAGAGAGAGAATGGAATAGAAAAGAGAGAACGAGTGAGGGAGAGAGAGGAGAGGAAGTGAGGGAATGAACAGTGGTGGAAGAGGGTGACACCAGGTGGAGGAGGTGGAGGGATGGGGGGGAGGGGGGGGAGGCTAGACAGCGGCTCCCTGGGCGACGTGTCAGGAGGGTGACAGACCAAACAAGCGACACTTCTCTTCCATTAGTGCGCCTGGACTCCCCACCCCCCATCCCCCGCCACACAGGCACGCCCCCGCTCGCCCCGGCCACGGCAAAACAGCCCCAACGCCGCCCCGCAGGAAGGAGTGAAAGCCCGGGGTGTCGCGGATAGGGCGGCGGCGACTTGGTTGTGTGAAGGTGACAATAAATGGACATCATCGGCGGCGTTTTATTCGGGCAACTGCAATCCATACAGCGACGAGAGTAAACACTCCCCCCCTCCACACCCCTGCCTTCCCCTGCCTCCCCTGCCATGCTCCACTCTCAAACTGACCCTCCACCACCCCTAAAACAGTCCACCACCCCTAAAACCGTCCACAACCCCTAAAACCGTTCCTCACTCTTCTCTCTCCCATCTATCACACCCATTTCATCCCCTGCCCCTGCCTTGCCCTGCCTTCCTCTGCCTTCCCATACCTTGCCCTGCCATGCTCCACTCTCAAACTGACCCTCCACCACCCCTAAAACAGTTCCTCACTCTCCTCTCTCCTATCTATCACACCCATTTCATCCCCTGCCCCTGCCTTCCCCTGCCTCCCCTGCCATGCTCCACTCTCAAACTGACCCTCCACCACCCCTAAAACAGTCCACCACCCCTACAACAGTTCCTCACAGTTCTCTCCCATCTATCACACCCATTTCATCCCCTGCCCCTGCCTCCCCTGCCATCCTCCACTCTGAAACTGACCCTCCACCACTCCTAAAACAGTTCCTCACTCTCCTCTCTTCCATCTATCACACCCATTTCATCCCCTGTCCCTGCCTTGCCCTGTCTCACCCTGCCATGCCCCACTCTCAAACTGACCCTTCAATGCCCCAAACCCAGTTCCTCGTTCTCCCCTTTCCAATCTAGAGCAATATATTTACTTTTATCTCTCTATCACATCCACTTCATCCCCTGCCGTAGCCCTCTTCCACCTCCCTGTCTCACCATGCCTTGCTCCACTCTCAAACCGACACTCCACCACGCCCAACCCAGCTCCTTAATCTCCTCCCTTCCATACAAAGCAATATATCTAGTTTTATCTTTCTATCTCATCCATTTCATCCCCTGCTTTGTCTCACCCTGCCATGTCTTGTTCCACCCTCAACCTAACCGTTCACCCCCCAATCACCTCCTCTTCCCTGCCACCCAAACCAATATATTTAGTTTTATCTCTCTATTACATCCATTTCATCTCCTGTCTCACCCTGTTCCATCCCTCCTTCCTCCCTCCCATGCTACAACCCCAAGTTTCAAATCCCTGTACCACCCTAGCCATCCATCCACGTCCCCTGCAATATAAAGTGTTTCCTGTATCTCTGTCACCCTGCCACGCCCCTGTAATACGTCTGTCTCGTGGTCCGGTGTTATCTGCTCTCCTGCTAGCTCCGTGTTGACCCTGTTTTAGTACCTTGCTGTGTCTTCGCCTCCACCTCCTCCCCTGCCAATTGCCTCACCCCATCTATGCCCTTGTGACGTTTGCTGCTTCCCCTGTCCAGCTGTGTTCCCCTTCCCAGACCCCTGCAATTTCTGTACCTCGTCTTTGTTTATGCACAGGACACGCCACTAGACGAGAAACACACACCACGAAACACCAACAACACCCCTGCAAGCCAACACACACACACACACACACACACACACGCACATAGCCGCCACCGCCGCCGCCACCACTCTTGCACAACACACCAAGAAATGTCAACCTGTCACACACTAATATATTTACCCACGCCGTGCCAGTGCCAACCAAACATTTAAGTCATGTCCTCTAGTGCCACAAGGCCCTCCTCCCCTCCCCCTTCCTCCTCCTTCTCCCCCTTCCCCTCTGGCCTAGCACTGTCCCCCTCACCTCCTTCTCCTTCTCCCCCTTCCCCTCTGGCCTAGCACTGTCCCCCTCACCTCCTTCTCCTTCTCCCCCTTTCCCTCTGGCCTGGCACCGTCCCCCTTACCTCCTCCTCACCTTCCCTTCCTTACCTCCCTCCCTCCCCCTCGCGGCGTGCCTCAGCATAGCGCCACAACTCACCGCACATTACACCATCGTATAGTGACACCCTCTATTCCATCACCATCAGCATACAAACTACCCTCGGCGAGCGGACTCACTATCACCAACACCATCACTCCTACATCACCATCGCCGCTATCACCACCACCACCGCCTCGACGGACCCTCTCGCTGTCTCCCTCCTCTGCCTCTCTCTCTCCCTTCCCTCTCCCTCCTCCTCTTCTCTCGCGGACGAAGATGACAGGGGTTTTCATCACCACCATCAGCATTACCATAATCATCTCACACTCACTCTTGTCGCCGCGAACAAACGGCGTGAAGGGAGACGACGCCCGACGCCCGACGCCCGACGCCCAACGCCCGACACCCCGATCTTACCGCTGGGGATGATTGTACCGAAGTGGATTTACTGAGCAGGGCGGTGACGGGGGCTACTGACGGAGGGCAAGGAAGGGGGGGAGGAGGTTTAAAGGAAGAACACGCGGCTTTTAAAGGGACAAAAGGCAGGAGGAATAGAGGATTTTCAGGATAGGAACATAGACTCTTTAAAACTAGAGGAACAGAAGGGTTTAAGGAAGAGAAACAAGGGGGGGGGGGGAGGGATTTTAAAGGAAGAACACGCAGCTTTTAAAGGGACAAAAGGCAGGAGGAATAGAGGATTTTCAGGATAGGAACATAGACTCTTTAAAACTTGGGGAACAGAAGGGTTTAAGGAAGAGGAACAAAGGGGGGTTTAAAAGGGAGGAACATGGGACTTAAGGGGAGAAAAGGAGGAAGGAACAGAGGACTTTAAAGGGAGGAAAACGGGCTCTTTAAGACTTGGAGAACATGGTGGATTTTAGGGAGAAAGAAGGAGAGGAACATGGATCTTCGAGGACACGAGAAAAAGGGAAGGGGACACGGGGCTTTGAGGAAGAGGAGGAAAGGGGTGTAAGGAAGGGAGGAGTGAGGGGATTTAAGGGAGAGAAACACACGGGAGGGGGGGGTAGGAACAGGGTAGGAACATGTATCATTGAGGACAAGAAGGGAGGAGACACGTGGCTTTGAGGAGAAGGAAAGGGGTTTAAGGAAGGGAGAAGTGTGGAAGAGAAAGACACAGGAGGACACATGGGGAAAGGGGGAAGGGAGGAGACACGAGGTTTTGAGGAAGAGGAGGAAAGGGGTTCAAGTTAAGAAAGGGAGGGGCAAGAGGCATTGAGGGAGAGAGACACAGGGCACATGAGGTAGGGGAAAGGGAAGAGACACGAGGTTTTGAGGAAGAGGAGGAAAGGGGTTCAAGTTAAGTAAGGGAGGGGCAAGAGGGACTGAGGGAGGGGGACGCGGGGGTTCAGAGGTAGGGAGGGAGGAAGGCGCTGGGGCAAGGACGTCGCCACTCCTTCACGCACCGGATATGAAGAAATGTTCCCTCCGCCCTTAGGTCGAGCTTTATTGTTGTAATCTGGGCGGTTTTCTTTCTTTCTTTCTTTCTTTCTTTCCTTGGGAGCCTCCGCGTGCGAGTGTGTGTGTGTGTGTGTGTGTGTGTGTGTGTGTGTGTGTGTGTGTGTGTGTGGGTTATGAAGTGTGTGTGTCCCGCGGTCGTTGCTCTTCAGAAGGGGGACGAGAAGGAGGAGGAGGAGGAGGAGGTGCAAGAGATGAGGAATTGGAAGATATGTTTAGACTTGGAACCTGAGTCGAATCCTCTTACATACACGATTCATTTTCTCTTCGTGTATCATTTTCTCATGTTCTCCTTTTTATGTATCATTTTCTCTCCTCCCTGTATCATTTTCTCTCTTCCCTGTATCATTTTCTCTTCCCCCTGTATCATTTTCTCTTCCCCCTGTATCATTTTCTCTTCTCCCTGTATCATTTTCTCTTCTCCCTGTATCATTTTCTCTTCTCCCTGTATCATTTTCTCTTCTCCCTGTATCATTTTCTCTCCTCCCTGTATCATTTTCTCTTCTCCCTGTATCATTTTCTCTTCTCCCTGTATCATTTTCTCTTCTCCCTGTATCACTTTCTCTTCTCCTGGTATCATTTTCTCTTCTCCCTGTATCATTTTCTCTCCTCCCTGTATCATTTTCTCTTTCTCCTGTATCAATTTCTCTCTCTCCTGTATACGTCTAAATGTCAATATACTCCTTTCCTAATTCTCTTAAAGTGGATAAAAAATAACAGGATGGTGGAAACGGACATTTTGTAGTGGCAGTGGTTGGGGGCGGTGGAGGTGGTAGTGGTGGAGGTGTCAATGGTGGTGGTGGAAGAGGAAATGGAGATGGTGGTGGAGGTGGTGGAAGAGTTGTCAATGGTGGTGGTGGTGGTGGTGGTGGTGGTGGTGTGTTGCATAAGGAAGAGACCGCCACCAGGTGTGTATCTTCTTCTTCTTCTTCTTCCTCCTCCTCCTCTTCTTCTTCTTGTCTTCTCCTCCTCCTCCGTCTCCTTCTCCTACTCTTCTTTTTGTCCTGCTTTCTTCTCCTCCTCTTAAACTTTTTGCTTCTCTTCGTTTTCTTCCAGTTCTCCTCTTCCTCTTCCTCTCATATTCATTTCCTTCTCTTCTGCCTCCTCCTCCTCCTCCTCCTCCTCCAGTTCATTTCCTTCCTTTCCTCTTCCTTCTCTTCTGCCATCTTCTTCACCTCTCCCTCCTCCTCCTCCTCCTCCTGCCACTGGATGCTGCATTTCTCATCAGCTTGGCTCCTTCTCCTCACTAACGCGTCCTTCGCATCTCCCCTTTGGCGTCTCCGGCCCCTTGATCTCCTGGCGGCCCTGGTGGTCACGGCATTATTCAGAAGGGCGCCGCCTCGGGGTGTCAGGAAGGAGGGCAAGACGAGGAGGCTCATAAAAGATGCACAACACCCAAGGCCTTTGTCCCTCACGCAGCCTGACGCCCTCACCTCCGCAAGCCGAGGGGAAAACGGGATCGGTTACATTATATCTCCTCCTCCTTCTTCTTCTCCTTCTTGCTCTCCTTCTTCTCCTGTTCTTGCCCTGATCCTCCTATTTCTCCATCTTCTTCTCTTCTTTTTGTCCTCCTCCTTCTCCTTCGTTTCTACCTTCTTCTCCTCTTCTTCTCTGGTTTTCTTCAAGTTCTCCTCCTCCTCCTTTTACTCCTTGGTCTTGTCCTCCTTCTCTTCTTCTTCGCCTTTTCCTTTTTCTCTTCTCCTTCTCCTTCTTCTTCTTTTCCTCTTGTCCTTCTTCCTCTCCTTCGTTTTGATCTTCTTCTCTTCTTCTTAAACATCTTGCTCTTCTACGTTTTCTTCAAGTTCTCCTCCTCCTTCTTCTCTTCTTCTATCCCTCCTTCTTCCTCTCCTTCGTTTTTACCTTCTTCTCTTCTTCTTAAGCCTCTTACTCCTCTGCGTTTTCTTCTACTTCTCCTTCTTCTCCCTATCCTCAACTTCATTTCCTTCTCTTCTTTCTATTCCTACCATCTTCACCTTTACCTCTTCTTCGGGTTCAGTTCCTCCTCTTCCTCCTTCTCCTTCTCTGCCATCTTCTCCTCCTCCTCCACTTCGGGTTCTCTTCCTCCTCCTCCTCCTCCTCCTTCCTCGCCTCCGCCGTCGCATTTATATGTCGGAGGGGAGCGCGGCGCGTCCCTCGTGACTCATCTTTTTCTCCTCGGTAAACGGGGAGGAAGTGTTCGGGGCGACTCTTCACTTCCAAGGCGGTCGGCGGGGAGAGGAGGGCGGGGAGGAGGCGGCGGGAAGGGGACTGGTGATCATGTCCATTAGCCTTGGGTGAGTTGCTTTAATAATTCAGAGGGCACGGCCACCCCCGAGGCTCTCCTGAGGGAACGGCGCCGCCCCGGACATCTTGGCAGACGTCGACGCGCCTCCAGAGACCTCCGCCGACCTCCTGCGACCCCG
Organism: Eriocheir sinensis; assembly: GCF_024679095.1. Classification (NCBI taxonomy): domain Eukaryota; kingdom Metazoa; phylum Arthropoda; class Malacostraca; order Decapoda; family Varunidae; genus Eriocheir; species Eriocheir sinensis. The sequence continues at coordinate 8,622,106 of NC_066560.1, forward strand.
GCGAGAAGCTAAACACACATACACACACACAGACAGGCGGGGTAGTCACAATGCTGCGTCCTGTCTTGCTGTATTATAGACGCCACACACCGACACACACACATACACCTCTCCTCCTCTTCCTCCTCCTCCTCCTCCTCCTCCTCCTCCTCACACACGTTTCCAGGACAAGTTTACGACTCGCCACTAAACGCTCGAGGTTCAGCGCGAGAGAAATGTGTGACTAACTTTTTCTTTCCTTCTCCAATTGGATTCCGGCTTGAACGCGGCGCAGAATAATACAGAAGCGTCCTCCTCTTCCTCCTCTTTCTCCTCCTCCTCCTCCTCTTCATGGACTGACTGAATCCTCGGGAGGGAGGCGCCCCCCCCCTTCCCCCCCCCCACACACACACGTATAATCCTTCCTTCTGATGCGACATATTTTTTTTTTCTCGCTAGACTCAGTTAATTGAACTTCTTAGGACATGAAAAAGAATGATTGATATGATTATTAAAAAAAGAGGAAAAGGAGAGTGAAGGAAGGGATGGACGGGAGAAGGAAGAAAAGAGGAAAAAAAAGGGGAAGGAAAAATATATACAGTCCCGCCTATGTTTGAGGGCATACTTAATAAAAACAGTCCTTCCTAAAATTGAAGACGTAATATACCTAACCTAACTTAACCTAACCTAACCTAGATAAACTAGAAGAGAGAAAATGGAAGGAAAAAAATAGTCCTGGCTAAATTTGAGACTAACAAAATCAAACCCCAACTAACCTAACCAAACACGAACAAACAAACAAGCAAACAAACAAACAGGTAATGAAAAAAAGAGGGAAACTAGAACAAAAAAACAAACAAACAAAAAAACACTGAACATGTGAGTTTCTAAAGGTTTAAATACATGAAACACAGCTGAGTGAGGTGAGTGCAGGGAGGAGAGGGGAGGGTGGACCAGGGGAGGAGGGGGAGGGGGTGTCTAAATGGGGGGTGGGGTGGGGGAAGGTGGAGGGGGGGAGGTTCAGGTGGACTGTGACCCCACTAAGAAGCGTGATGCATTATTAAGGTGGGCTTGGGGCCGGGGGAAGGTGGGGAGAGGGGTGAGGAGAGGGGAGAAGGGGAGGAAGGGAGCTGGCCATGAGTGGTTCGCCTCTTCGCCCACTCCCCCCTTCCCTCCCCTTCTCCTCCCCTCCCCCTCCTCCCCTCCTTGATCCCACTTTCCCTTGTTACTCCTGTTTGCTCTTGAGACTGATGCTGTGAATACGAGAAGGAGGAGGAGGAGGAGGAGGAGGAGGAGGAGGAGGGAAAGAAGTCACACACGTACAGAAAAGAACATAAGGAAAACGAGAAACAGAGGAGGAGGAGGAGGAGAAAGAAGATGACTACAGAACGAAGATAAGGATACAAGAGAGACAGAAAGAAATAAAGAGGAAGAAATCAAATGCATAGACAAAGAAGAAGAAAGATGAAGGAGATGATGAGGAGATGAAAACACGAAGAAAAAAGGAGATAAAAAAGAGAGGGAGAAGAGAGAGAACAGGCAGATCCTCAGTGGTGGGTGATGTGACAGTACCAACACCACATCACCAGTAGACACCACCACATCACCACAACACCTCCTTGCACCTCCACCCTTCTCCTCCTTTACCTCCTCTATCTACCCCTCCAACTTATTTTTCCCTCCTATGACATCATCTCTGAATCATATATTAACACCTTTTTCTTCCCCATCTCCTTCTTCATCTTCTCTTATCTTCACATTTCCCTCTTCTTCCCTATAACACTATCATCAGATCTAACGTCTACTTCCTCCTCCTTCTCCTCCATCTACATCACCTCCTCCTCCTCCTCCTCTCCATTACAATATCATCCTCAAATCATATACCAACACCTCCTCCTCCTCCTCCTCTTCCTCCTCCTTCTCCACATCACCACATCACCTCCAAATCAGTCACCTAAAACCACCAGCACCTCCTCCTCCTCCTGCTCCTCCTCCTCCTCTCGAATCCCCTCCAGGCGCCCTCAAACCCTCTATAAGGAGTTTCGGAATCGATGAGAGCAACAACTTTAGAATCCAGGGGCGAGGGAGGGCAATCAGATATCATTACAGCGGCGACAATTGGCCATATCCTGAGGAGACCTTCGCGAGGGCTTGTGGCGGGAGGGGGGTGTGGGGGGCGGGGGTGAGTGAGAGAGAGAGAGGTGGAGAGAGGGAGAGAGAGCGAGCACGGAGGGAAGGGAAATGAGGCTGGTGAGTGAATGTAGTGTGTGTGTGTGTGTGTGTGTGTACAGGAAGGAAGGGATAAGCGAAGGGGAGGTGAGGTAAGGTGAAACTTGAACGAACGAAAAAGAAGAAGCAAAAGGAAGAGAAAGAAGAAATCCGAGGAAGAAAGGAAGGAGAGAAACGGAAAACGGAATAATGAGGAGAGACAAGTAAAAACGGAAGAGGAGGAGGAGGAGGAGGAGGAGGAGGAAGAAAAGGAAGCGGGAGAGAGAGGATGAGAAGGGCAAAGAAAGAAAAGAGAAAGTCGAGAGGGAAGGACAAGAAAGTAGAAGAAAATGAAGATAATGAAGATGACGAGGAGGAAGGAAGATGAGACGGAGAAAGAGGAGGAAGAAGAAAAGGAGGAGGAGAAAAAGGAGGAAGAGGAGGAGGAGTAGAAAAGTAGAAAGCCTGTCATACCCTTACGAACTCAATCGAAAGGAATAAAAAGGGAAATGACACTGAAGACGAAGAAGATGAGAAGAAGAAGAAGAAGAAGAAGAAGGAGGAGGAGGAGGAGGAGGAAGAAAAGTAGAAGAAATCAAAACTGTCTCATCCCTTACTAACTCAATCAAAGGGAGTAGAAAGGAGAATGATGCTGAAGACGAAGATGATGAGGAGGAGATGAAGAAGGAGAAGAAGAAGGAGAAAGAGGAGTAGAAGAAAGCAAGACTGTCCTATCTTTCACTAACTCAACCCAAAGGAATAAAAAGGAAAATAATGCTGAAGACGAAGATGATGATGAGGAAGGAGGAAAAGAAGTAGAAGAAGAAGAGGGAGAAGGAGGAGGAGGAGGAGGAGAAGAAGCAAGCTCAACCGATATAAATTAAAAGGAAAATTATGCTGAAGACGAAGATGAGGAGGAGGAAGGAGGAGAAGTAGAAGAAGAGGGAGGAGGAGGAGGAGGAGAAGAAGCAAGCTCAACCGATATAAATTAAAAAGGAAAATTATGCTGAAGACGAAGATGATGAGGAGAAGTAGGGGAAGATGAAGGAGGAGGTGGGGGGGCGGGGTAGGGTAGGCCGCCTCCCCTCGCTAACTCACGGCTCTGAACGCACAATCTAACTTTCCTCTAATTTCTCCCTGAACAGGTAAACTTTGCTCCTCATTTCCCCTCCGTATTAACTGCCAGGCGTTCTCTGATTTGTTGAACGCCGCCCCTCGACCCTCTCCCCTCCGTCCCTTCCCCTCTTTCCTCTCTCTCTCTCTCTCCCTCTCTCCCCGCCGCCTCTCTCTCCTATATTGTACTAAATGTAATAATTGCAAACAGGTTTTCTCATTTCCTTTAATCACGAGGGCCAAAAGTTATGAACTATTTCCCCTTCTGCGTAACGCCCGCTGAGAGGAGGAGGAGGAGGAGGAGGAGGAGGAAATGTAGTAGCAGTCGTAGGAGGGTGACAATAGGGCAAGGAGGAAGAGTAAGGAGGAGGAAAAAAAAGTAACAGGAGGAGGAGGAGTGAGAGGGAAGGAAGACTAGATGATGGAGAAGAGGAGGAGGAGGAGGAGGAGGAGGAGGAGGAGGAGGATAAACATTAAGGAGTGGAGCTTTAAATGTCAAAGGAAAGAGACTGAGAGCGAGCGAGAGAGAGAGAGAGAGAGAGGTGTCAGAGAGAGAGGTTGGGGCTTAGAGGGAAGGAATGTATTCAGGAATGCAAGAAGGAAGCAAAGGAAACTAAGTAAACAGGAAGAAGGAGAGAGGAAGCGACTTAAGGAGCAAATAGGACAAGAAGGAAAAGGAGGAGAAGGCGAGGGAGAAGAAGAAGCCGAAGGAAGGGAAGAACACGAAGGGCTTGTACAGGAAGAGGAAGAGGAAGAGGATAAGAGGAAAGGAAGGGTGTTATGAAGAAGAGAAGGGCGCGGAGAGGAAGAAGATGATGTTAAGCGGATGAGGAAGATCTTGAGAGAAACAGAAGGAGGAGGAAGAGGAAGCAGAAAAGGACAAGGGAAGGAGGAAGAAGAGGATGTGAATGGGAAAGATGCCGAGGGGAGAGAAGGGAGAGAGAGGAAGTCCCAGAAGAAAGAGAGAAGACGCTGCTGGGAGGAAGGAGAAGAAGAAGAGGGTGTCGGGAGGAAGAGGAAGACGTTAGGAGGAGGATGGAGGGAAGTCTCAGGAGGAAGAATAAGGTGTCGGAGTGCCAGGAAGGAGGAGGAGGAGATCCAGGACAGAGGGAATGGTAGGAGAGGGGAGGGGGACACATGGGGGTGGTAGATCGGGGTTGGGGAGGGGAAGGGAGTGCCGCCCCCGCCCTCCCCCCCCAGTCCTCTGATGTGGCATAGACTCGGTCTCCGGCGGAAATTGGATTTCAATATGTGAGGGAAACTTCCGAATTTCCCGCCTCTGTCGACCCGCGACCCCCATTGAAATTTTAAAGTTTGGTTTCCTGAAGGGACGAGAAGACTGTGTCCCCCCCTTCTCTCTCTCTCTCTCTCTCTCTCTCTCTCTCTCTCTCTCTCTCTCTCTCTCTCTCTCTCTCTCTCTCTCTCTCTCTCTCTCTCTCTCTGTTTCTTTGCTTGTCTGTTTTAGGTGGAAGACGACAAAGTGTGTGTGTGTGTGTGTGTGTGTGTGTGTGTGTGTGTGTGTGTGTGTGTGTGTGTGTGTGTGTGTGTGTGTGCACACACACACACACACACACACACACACACACACACGCACACACACAGAGGTACTCCACGTATGGAAAATTTACATAGATTTGAATCCGATATGCCTACCGAACGCCCTCAATCCGGGGAGCCAAATTTGGAATCCGAAATCTCCTCTCTTTTTCCCTCTCCCGCCGTGATGGATGGATTAAGAAGGCGCGGGAGGAGGGAAAGAAAGACGGAGAGAGAAAAAAAAAAGGGAGAGAAATTGTATAGGAGGAGGCAAATACGAAAAAAAAAAGGGGAGAAAGAGGAGGTGGTAGATTGAGTGAGTGACATAGGAGAGGAGGAGGAAGAGGAGGAGGAAGAGATGGAGGAGGAGGAGGAGGAGGTGAAGACGAAAAAAACTGTATAGAAGGCGGTACATACAGAAAAAAAGAGAAGAAGAGTAAGAAGAGGAAGAGGAGGTGGAGGTTGTAGACGGAGTGACTGAAACAGGAGAAGTGGAGGAGGAGGAGGAGGATGGGGTGGTGGAAGAGTAGGGTGGGGGAGGTGCAGCAAGAGGAAGAGGAATAAAGTAAATTTGCAGTTAAGAGGACGAGATGAAGGGCCTGAGGGATAACTCTTGAGATGGAACAAGGCGGTGACAGAACTTGAGACGGGCAACACGCGATGGGGAGAGGGAGGGAGGGAGAGGGAGGGGGAGGGAAGATTAAGAGGGACTAAGGAGGAGGAGGAGGAGGAGGAGGAGGAGGAGGGTGCCACGAACAATGAGACATAACAAGATGGATGTTGGAAGGGACATGATAGCAAATTCTTGTCCCACTTTTGTCATGAGGAGCAAGAGTTAGACCTCCTCCTCCTCCTCCTCTTCTTCCACTATCTCCATCACCTCCTCCACCTTCTTAACCCCTCACCACCTCCACTTAATTCCTCCATCTTCATCCCCATCACCACCAACACCACCACAGCAGCTGCCCAGTGAGAGAGTTTAAGTGATTATTTCCGCCTCTCTCTCTCTCTCTCTCTCTCTCTCTCTCTCTCTCTCTCTCTCTCTCTCTCTCTCTCGCACATCCACACAGCTGGTTGGGCCCAAAAACACGAGGGGGAAGGCACCGCGCGACTCCCGTATCGGAAAGCCGTAGAGGCGATCCCAATGACCCAGTTCCCGAGGGCGTAACGACGAAGAAATTTACTGGTAACAAACGGCGTGTACAAACATGTCCTGAGCCTGCCCCAGCATCATCGTCAGCAGCAGCAGCAACGTTCCCCCTCTCCTCAGCTTCCTCCTCCTACTCGACATCCTCCTCCTTCTGTCTTTGTTTTTGTTTTTTGTTTGTTTTGCTTTTTGTGAGAAGGGATGAAGAAGGCGACTCTGTGTAAGGAAAATGTCTTTCTTTCTATATTGCTAATACTTGTGGTGTCCTTTTTTCTCTCTCTTTTCTTCTTTCTTTTTTTCGTCTTCTTGTTTTTGTGTTTGTGGGTTGATATTTTTCTTTCATTTTTTCTTTTTTTCTTCTTCGTTTTGCTTTCCCCGTATCTTCCTTTTCCTTACTTTTCCTCTTGTATTCCGTTTTTTTTAAGTATTTGCTCAAGCTCAACTATTTTCCTCCTTTTTTTGCTTTGTTTTTCTGCTTTCTTTTATTCTCCTCCTTTTTACCTCCTTCCTCTTACTTTTCAACATACTTTCCTTCTCTTCTTTCCTCCGATTTTGTCTTCCTGTCCTATACCTCTTTTTATCCTCATTTTATTTCTCCTTTATTTCTATTCTTATCCTTCTCATCTTCCTCTTTTGTCTTTTCTTATTTTCCTTCAATTCTTATTTTTCTCCACTACTCATGTTTATTCTATTTTCCTTTATTTCTCTTTCGCTAACCCTTCTTTTTCCTCTTCCTATCGTCTCATTTTCTTACCTATCTACTTCCTTTCCTCCCATCCCTCTCCCTCCCTTCTTCCTCCCTCTCTTCCTCCTCTTAAGCTTCTATATCCTGCCTCTATCCCTCCTTTCTCTCCCTCCCTCCTTCGCAAGCCTTCCTGTTCCTGGCTTTCTCTCTCTTTACAAGCTGTTCTTTCTATATCTTTCCTTGCTTTTTCTCTTCCTACCATCCCCTAACATTCCCTTCTTTCCTTCTCTGTCCTTCTTCCATCATTCCTTTCCTTTCCTTTCCTATCTCAATCTTTCCATGTTTCTTTCTCCTGCTTTTCATTCTCTCCCTTTCTATCCTTCTACCATCATTCCTTCCCTTTCCTATCTCATTCTTTCCATGTTTCTTTCTCCTCCTTTTCATTCTTTCCTTCTCTCTCCTTTCCTTCCTTTCTCAATCTTTCATGCTTCCTTTTTTTCTCTTCCCTCCTTTCCTTTCTCCTTCCTTCATCACTTCTTTCCTTCCCATCTCTTTCCCTCCTTTCCCTCTCTCTCCTTCCTCTATCTTTCCGTTCCTTCCCAACTTTATCCCCCCATACTCTTTTTCTCCTACCTCTCCATCCATTCTTTCCCTCCCCTTTCCTCCATCTCTCTCCATTCCAACGCACGCCTGACGTCACCTAGTTCTCTCCCCCTCCCTTCCCCTTCCTCCTCCTCCTCCACGGCGGCTTGGAAGTCTGCGAGGGCGGCGGGAGGCAGGGCGGCATGTCGAGGGCGGCGCAAACGTGTTCCAATGGACGAGGTGAGGGATGGCGGGCGGGCATCGTCGCGTGTGAGGGCCGACCACCGCCAGGCCCGACCCCAATTGTTCCTGATCTGGCTATTTGCACGCCACCCCGCCACCGCCGCCGCTGCCACCGCCCCGCACACGCACACGCACACACACACACACACACACACACACACACACACACAACACCCTCCATCGCCTTCTTTTCCATTGGTATTTCTTTGTGTGTAGTTTTCACCTTACAGACAGAGACAGACAGACAGACAGACATATATACAGACAGGCAGACAGACAAATGTTTCGTTACCCTAGTGTCTGGAAAGGTAGAGGTAAGGTAGGGTAAGGTAGGGTAAGGTAAGGTAAAGTAAATTAAGAGAAAAGAAGGGAAGTTAAGGTAAGGTTAGGCAAGGTAATGTTAGATAAAGTAAAGAAAAGGTTAGTGAAGGTTATGTAGGGGAAGGTAGGGTAAGGTAGAGAAAAGTAAGGTAAGGCATGTTCAACAGAGGCAGGGGTGAGGGTGGACAGAGGTGGCAGGGGAAGGGGAGTGAGGCAGTGAGTGAAAGATGAGGCAGGAAGGGGAGGAGGAGGAGGAGGAGGAGGAGGAAGGGAAAGAGAGGGGAGAGGAGGGAAGAAACAAATAAAAGGAAGAAATAGCAATACCAGAGAGAGAGAGAGAGAGAGAGAGAGAGAGAGAGAGAGAGTCAGTCAGGGCGTGCGTAGGACATTCAGCTCACACAAAACTCTCCATCAAATCATACCGTGACCCTCTGCGCCGCCCTCCCCCGCCCACCCACGCCATCCATCACTCCACCGCATGACAGCCCCCCCCCCCCCACGCCCCCCTACCCCCCCTTGGCTAACTCTATCACCCACCACAGCCACCAGCCGCCTCCTAATGCCAAATGGCTGGGCGTGTGGTTCTGTGTCGCCTCTAACAAGCTAACACTCTCTCTCTCTCTCTCTCTCTCTCTCTCTCTCTCTCTCTCTCTCTCTCTCTCTCTCTCTCTCTCTCTCTCTCGTTCTGGCACTGGAGGTGATTGAAGGGTCTCAGGGAGTGCCAGGGGGGGGTGGGGGAGTGCAGGCTTTCAGTGCCAGGCCAGCAGGCAGCAGACGGGCAGGCCAGCAGGTTGCAGGCTCCCGGGACGCCGCTTAAGGCAGGCCTGACTCACGCCTCTCAAGGGTCGGGTGTAATAAAGAGTTAAACTTAATGGAGAAGCTGAGGAAGGCTATAAATAACCAGTGTGTTGAGCTGCGTGTGTGTGTGTGTGTGTGTGTGCGTGTGTGTGTGTGTGTGTGTGTGTGTGTGTGTGTGTGTGTGTGTGTGTGTTCATGGTCAGTTATTTCCTTTATACGGCGTAATTATATATATGCATTACCTTCCTTTTTCTTTACTTCCACTTCATTAACCTTTTTTTTTTCTTTCCTTTTGGTTTTATGATAAAGACAAACAATCGTTAACTTTTTTTTTCTTATAGTATCGCCTCTTATTACATCGTTTTTCATTTTTTCTTTTTTTGTTTTTCTATTTTTTCTTGGTTTTTGGTGTGTGTGTGTGTGTGTGTGTGTGTGTAAGGTTAAGTACAAAGACACACACAAATAGACAGATTCCGGATACATTAACAGACGGACGAAAAGAGCAGGACACAGACAGACATAAGGAAGGAGAGACAGACAGACAGACAGACGGACAGACAAACATGGCAGTGGACATAGTTAAAGAGACGGGTGAGGAAAGATAAACAAACCGACAGCGACGAGACCCAGACATGATTCAGAGACAGGGCCGCTGACAGACGAGGCGGACAGACAGGACGAACAGACTCAGAGGCGGTGAAAATAACAGACACAACAAACAGAGCGATCAACAGACATACGACCAGTCAGTCAAAACATAAAAATAAACAAAGAACAAGAAATAATAAAAAAGTAAACGCAGAAAATGATCAGACATCAAAACAACAGACTGACAGACAGACCCAAAACTTAACAGACATGACCGTAAACCCCCCAAACAGACCAAGAACCTCAGAACCTTACATATACCTTCCAACCCCAAGAACAACAAGCTTACAACCTCATCAGAACCAAAACAAACCTCACAGAACCTCCTTAAAACCTCACAGACACATAACAACATCCCGAAATGGACAAGAACCCCAATCAAAACCTCACCAGTACCTCATAAACCCCCAAACCAGCCTAGAACCCCCTCAAAACATCACATACATATTTAGAACCCACTAGAAACCTCACCAAAACATCACGAACTTCACCACACAACCCCCGAAAAACAAACAAACGAAATAAGAACCTACAAAAACAAACGAAACACTCCCCCCCTTAAAAAGAACCCCCCCCTAAAACTCCCTTCCCCCAAAAAATATTCAAAACCCAAATCCCCTAAAATATCCTGCCCCCCTACCTTCCCCTAAAAAATCCAGGACCCCCCCCTCACTCCCCCCTTAATTTCACAACCCCTTCTTCATTCCCTCCCCCTTCCCCTTCAGACAACAGGGCGGCACTGGTACTTACTGTGAGGTGTTGGAAGAGCCAGGCCCGGAGGATGTTGGTGGCCACTTTAGGGAAGATGCCCCTTTTCTTCTGGTTCTTCTTGCTGCCATCGTCATCCTCCTCGGTGCCTTCCCCTGAGCCGATGCTTGCGTTGCTGGCGTCACCTGAGGAAGAAGAGGAAGGGGTGGGTTACTATCTGAAGGAGGAGGAACGGGTGAGGGGGAATGAGATGATTGAAGGAAAAGAGGAAGATGGAATGAAATAGATGAGGAAAGTGAATGAATGAAGATGAATGAATGAAGAGAGGAAGAAGAGGAGAGGTGGTTTGTGCATGGAGAAGGAAGAACGGGCAAGCGATAATCAGATGAATGAAGGAAACAGAAAGCGAAGGAACGAAGGAAAAGAAGGACAGAAACGAAGAAAGAGAGAGAAAAGACGAAATGAAGAAGAAACAAAAAAAGAGAAAGGAAGAAAACACAGCAACATACGGGAAAAAGAAAAGAAAAGAGAAACGAAGAGAAGACAAAATGAAAAAGAAGACAAAAAAAAAAACAAAAAAAAAACAGTGACACCAAGGAATCAGAAACTATATATATGGAAGATTCAAGACTGTTCATAAGGGATTAAACGAAAGAAAGAAATTTGAGAGAGAGAGAATATTAACTATCTTCTTTAATTAGGTACATCCTGCTTCTGAGAGAGTAATGATGATAGGACACTTTTTAGTTTTTTTGCTTGTGTTTTCTGAATTACTTGGTTAATTAAGAGAAAGGGATGACGGACGAGAGAGAGAGAGAGAGAGAGAGAGAGAGAGAGTAGTAGTAGTAGTAGTAGTAGTAGTAGTAGTAGTAGCAGTAGTAGTAGTAGAAGCGACGGAAAGAAAAAAATAGAAACGAAGAAAAAAGAAAAAAAAGGGAGGAAAAAGAAGAAAAAGAGAAACAAAGAAAGTGAAGAAATAAAAAGACAAAAAAAGAGAAGAAAAAGAAGAAAAAGAGAAATGAGGAAAGGAAAGGAAGAAAATAAGACGAAAAGTGAAAGAAGAAAAAGAAGAAAAATAGAAACGAAGAAAGGGAAGAAAGAAAAAAGACAAGGAGAAGAAAAAGAAGAAAAAGAGTGACAGAGAGGAATCAGAAACTATATATGGAAGAAGTAGACGAAGCAGTAGTAGTAAAAAAAAGATTAATGACAGTACAGTAACGGGCTTCGGTGATCACGTGGTCCCAAACACACCACAAACAACATAAACAACACACACAAACAACAACACCAGCCGGCACACCTTCGAACGGTACTTTAATTAATCGGACAGGTGGCGGTGGTGGTGGTGGTGATGGCGGTGGTGGTGGTGTGCGACAGCTGGCAGAACGCAGGAAACCGATTGTCACCACCACCACCACCACCACCAGTCATCATCACCACTGGACACCTTTTTTCAGTCCCACCACCACAACCACCATCACCAGAATACCCAAAAACCACTCCTACCACCCGTCACCTCCACCATCAGCTACCTTTCGTCACTAACACCACTACTTTCACCATTAACAGTTGTCCTTTCTCTCTAACACCAGTCCCACTACCGCCATCACCAGTCACCCTAACACCAACACCACCTCCATTTCTTCAATCCCACCACTGAAACCGCTCACCATAACCACCATCAGCACCCACCTTTACTCGCCTTCACGCCCCCTCCCCCACCAGCTCCCGCCATCAGCACCGTTTCTGCGGGGATCAAGACAACGTATCGCGCCACATTAGCGCCGCGTTAGCCCGACAAACACCTTCACAGCTCGGCAGAAACGCGCGCCGCGGCCCCGGAATGAACGGTCATAAGCACAGCATTTGCATGGCGCGGCGGGCTAATGCAGTGATGACCGGGCGGCGGCGACGGAAAATGACACGTTGCGCGCCGCTGACGGATGGGACCGGAGAGGCGGGTCGCGGGCCGCCCTGTGACTGGCTGACTGGCGGCCGTAACTGTCCCTGGTTGGCGGGTTGTGGTCCAGAGCGCCGCGGACAAATGGCGAGCGATTAGGCAAGTGGCCCCTCCACCGTGATTAACTGTATATACAACACAACTCTTTATTAGCGTCATAATTCCGAGTTTCAGGGAGTGTGACGCCCGGCGGATGGACGGATGGATGGGTGCGGGGCTTGGCGTGGGTCGGCGAGGGACGGCGAGGGTGAGTGTGCGTGATTCTGGCGATGTTATGGATGGGAAGAGGAGGAGGAAGTGATGGAGGGAATGGAGGGAGGAGACGAGTGGAGGAAAGCTGACTGGAAAGGTGTAACTGCGTAGATGCAAGGATGGAGGAATGACGGAGAAGAGTGGAAGGCAAAGTAAAAACAAGAACATTGATAGGGAATGACGCAGTGAGGAAAATTTTCGTAAAGGATAAAAAGAGGAAGAAAGAAGAGTAGAAGTGGAAGAAAGTAAGGAAGAAGAGAAGGATGAAGGGTTATAGGGAGAGAAGAAAAAATGGAGAACATGAGTAGAGAGAGAAAAGAAGGGAGGAAGGAAGCGAAGGGAGAGGAGGGAGATGAAAAAGGGAGAGTGGAGGAAAGTGGAGGAGGACAGAGGAGGACACTCACGATGCCTCCTTTCTTGATGTGGCGTGAGGAGAGATACAGACGGCTCTCCTCCTCCTCCTCCTCCTCCTCCTCCTCCTCCTCCTCCTCCTCCACCTCCTCCTCCTCCTCTCCTCCTCCTCCTCCTCCATCACTCATCGTGGGTGCCAGAGTCTTTCCACTTCATGCCTGCCGCCGACCACAACCTTACACTCCACTTCCTCCTCCTCCTCCTCCTCCTCCTCCTCTTCTTTCTCCTCCTCCTCCTCATTTTACAGTCGCCCCCGCAGGCTTTTCCTCACGTCTGTTGTTAGTGATACTTCCTCTCTTCTTCTTCTTCTTCTTCTTCTTCTTCTTTTTGTCGATGATTTTGTGTCATTCATTTCTCTTGTTATCCGTTTTTATCATAGTTTCCTGTTTTTCTTCTTATTTTTCTTCCTCTTTTCTTTTTTTTGTTTATCACTTTTCATTGTTTTTTTTCCGCTCTTGTTTTTTGAGGGTTTTGCGGATTTCTTTTTTTCACTTTCTTTTTTTTTTTTACTTTTTGCGTCGAGCTTTTTTTTTTAAATTTAAGACTTGGTTCATTCTCAGGTTTCAAGGTGGTTTTGGGTTCTCTCTCTCTCTCTCTCTCTCTCTCTCTCTCTCTCTCTCTCTCTCTCTCTGCTCTATCTATCGTCCTTCTTCTCCTCCTCCTTCTCTCCTTTCGTCGCTGTTTTATCTCCGTCTCTCCTTCCCTCCCCACACACCTGAATTATCTCTCCTCCTCCTCCTCCTCCCCCTCCTCCACACCTGCCAGGTAACTTGGGCGTCGTTACGTATTCTAATGTGACACTCACCTGTCTTCTTCGTCTAAACTCTCTCTCTCTCTCTCTCTCTCTCTCTCTCTCTCTCTCTCTCTCTCTCTCTCTCTCTCTCTCTCTCTCTCTCTGTTTCTCATTCCATTCAATCCCTTTCTTCCCCTTTTCCCTTTCCTAACCCCCTCCCTTCAATGCACCTAACCCCTCCTCCTCCTCCTCCTCCTCTTCCTCCTCCTCCTCCTCCTCCTCCCCTCTTTTCCCCTCCCTTCCCTCAACACCAGAGAGGTAATGCGATAGAGTAAGTCAATTGAGTTATAAAAAGTGAGAGTTGTTTTTGTTTTTTTTGTATTGGCGAGGGCGGAGTGAAGTGGAGCTTGCGTTACGTGAAGTTATGGGCGTGAAGTTTTATTTATTTTTTTATGGTTGTTGTTTTGAGAGGAAGTTGGTGAAGTGATTTGATGTTTGTTTTTCTCTTCCTTACTTCTATATCTAACTATCTTTTCTTCTTCCTTTTTTTTTTGCCATTCCTCTTTCTTCCTCTTCCTTCCTTTATCTTCGCATGTATTTTCTTTCTTTTCCTTCCTTCTTTCATATCAACGGAATCTATCTCAATTCCTTCCTTCTCCTCACCTCCTTCCCTCCTTTCCTTCCTTCCTTTTCCTTCCTTCATTCTTTCATATCAACGGAAGCTATCTCAATTCCTTCCTTCTCCTCCTCACCTGCCTTCCCTTCTTTCCTTTCCTCCTTCACTCCTTCCTTCACCTACTCTGGTCCTTCCCTTTTTCCTTCTTTCCTTCATACTTTCTTTAACTTCCTTCCTATTCCTTCACTCCTTCCCTTTCTTTCATAGACTCCCTTTCTCCTTCTTTCCTTTATCTTCCTTCCTATACCTTTCCTTTCCTTCCTTCACTCCTTCACTCCTTCCTCCCCTTACCCTACTTCCTACCCTTCCTTCATCCCTCACCTTCATACCTTGCTTCCCTTTCTCCTCCTTTCCTCCATACTTCCTCTTTACCTCCCCCCCCTCCCCTTCCCCCCACACCACACTCTCCCGGCAGGACACCTCGGTTAATGGTGCTTAATGGTGATCAATGTGTCGGAGATGATGATGGTGCGGGAGGAGGCCATCTGTCGTGTTCCGCCGCCATCACCATCACCATCATCAAGGTAGTGGTGGTGGTGGTGGTGGTGGTGGAGGTGGTAGTGGGGGTGGTGTTAGTGGTGTCCCTACAAAGACTACTACTACTTCTACTACTACTACTACTATTATCACCACCATCAACACTATCTATCTATCTACACACACATACACACACACACACACACACACACACACACACACACACACACACACAATGCTTGACAGGTAAATTTCTCCACCTAACTACCAAACTAATCCTTTTTTTATCTCCCCCCAACACACACACACACACACATACAACCCCCCCCCGCCTCACCCCCTCTTTATACCCCCCAAAAACAAATTTATCCACCCCCCAACACAGTCCCTTTCATCCAAACATCCATCTCACATCCTTACACACTTCCCATCATCCATTTACCTCTCCACCCCCTCATCATATCCCCCCTTCACCCATCGCACATCCTCACACCCACCCCCATCATCTTTTCCTCCCCCCATCCCATCATCGCATCCCCCTCACCCATCTCGCATCCTGAAACACTCCCCCCTCATCATCCTATCACCTCCCCACCCCCCTTCCCCCAAATCAAGGTATCGGCGACGGGTGGGTGATGGATCGGCGGGTGTCATGTGTGCGGGGAGGGTGCAGGGGGCAGAGGAGGGCGTAATTGTCATTGGTGATAGGGGAAGAGCGTTATTTCAATGGTAATGACGCGCCGGCCCCCACGAATCAGGGAACAAACACCTGTGCGGCCCGCCAATCAATCAGCAGGTGTGTGTGTGTGTGTGTGTGTGTGTGTGTGTGTGTGTGTGTGTGTGTGTGTGTGTGTGTGTGTGTGTGTGTGTGTGTGTGTGTGAAAATGGAACGATGAAGAAGGAGGATAAAAAAGAAGCTGAAGAGGAGGAGGAGGAGGAGGAGGGGAAAACCGAGGGAAAGAAATGGAATAAGAAGAAAGAGATGGGCTGGTCATTTCCATATCAGGTCCATTAGAGAAGTGTCTGAGATCTATTAAAGGTGTTACATTGTCTCCAGCGTCACCATTACCCTCCAGCCCCATCCATTATCTCCTCCCCTTTCCCTATCATTGTCTGTTTTCCTCCTCCTCTACTTTTCTCCTCTATACGGGACGGATATATATTTTTTTTCATTTTTTTCTCATTTTCTTTGTTTTCCTTCTTTTCCCCCATCCATTATATCCTCCCCTTTCCCTACCATTGTCTGTTTTCCTCCTCCTCTACTTTTCTCCTCTATACGGGACGGATATATATTTTTTTTCATTTTTTTCTCATTTTCTTTGTTTTCCTTCTTTTCCCCCATCCATTATATCCTCCCCTTTCCCTATCATTGTCTGTTTTCCTCCTCCTCTACTTTTCTCCTCTTTACGGGACGGATATATATTTTTTTTTCCCATTTCTCATTTTTCATTTTTTTGTTTTCCTTCTTTTCCCCCATCCATTATATCCTCCCCTTTCCCTACCATTGTCTGTTTTCCTCCTCCTCTACTTTCCTCCTCTCTACGGGGCGGATATATTTTTTTTCATTTTTTTTATTTTCCCATTTCTCATTTCCTTTGTTTTCTTCTTTTTCTATTGTTTGTTTTCCTCCTCCTTTCCTTTTTTACTGTTTTTCCGTTCACTCCCTTTCTTTTGTCCTCCTTTTCCTCCTTTCTTTATTCTCTTTGTTCGATTCCTCTTTGTGTCTCATCTTTATCTTCTCTTCCTCCCTCTATTCTCCCCCACTCTCTCTCTCCCCCTCTAGTGGTCTCTTCACCTCCTTTCCTCCCCCCCCGCTTCTTATCTCCCCTTCTGTTATCTCCCCTCTTCCAGCTCTCTCTCTCTCTCTCTCTCTCTCTCTCTCTCTCTCTCTCTCTCTCTCTCTCTCTCTCTCTCTCTCTCTCTCTCTCTCTCTGTGTATATATATGATAATTCAAAACGTTTATCATAAGGAAAACGTTTCATACTTTACATCATGAATTTATTAATACATCCAAACCGTATCTTACGTCAATTTGAACTTCGTGTACATACATTTACATCCCATTACGAATAAATATGTATGGGGGAGGTGCTTGGTGTGTGTGTGTGTGTGTGTGTGTGTGTGTGTGTGTAGGTGGGTGGTTGGGTAGAAGACTGAGAGAGGGATGGACAGACAGACAGACAGACAGACAGACAGAGAAACAAGTAAATGGGCGGTTGGGTAGAAGACTGAGAGAGGGATAGACAGACAGACAGACAGACAGACAGACAGAGAAACAGAGAAACAAGTAAACACGAGAGAAGGTAACTTACTGAACTATACGAACGGAAAAAAAGGAAGAGAAAAGAAGGAAAAAAGAAGCAGCAACAGCGAGGAGGAGGAGGAGGAGGAGTCGAATTCGGAGGAGGACGGACCGGGAGAGGGGCAAAAGGAGGAGGGGGTAAAAAGGGGGTGTGGGGGGGAGTTCGGGGCATGAGCGGGTACAAATGGTGATGACTCTATGAACAAATGGTGATGACGGGCCGGGCGACGCTGACATGTATCAGTCCGCAGCGAGATGACCCGACGAGGAGGAATGAAACTGCGAGACACACCCACGAGGAATGATGATGACGGATAGGCGGGCATGGCGGCGATAATGAGGGGGGAGAGAGGAAGAAAGGAGGAGGAGGAAGAGGAGGAGGAGGTAGTGGTGAGGCGTGATGGAGGGAGAGGGAAGAAAGGAAGGGGATGTAATAGAGAGGAAGAGAGGATGGGGAGAAGATATGGGAGGAGAGAGGAAGAAAGGAGGAGGAGGAGGAGGGAAAGGGAAGAAAGGAAGGGGATGTAATAGAGAGAAGGTAAGGGGAGGAAGGGGAGGTGGAAGGTGAGAGAGACAGGTAGGGACAGATAAAAAGGGGGGAAGAAGGAGAAAGGGGAAAGGAAAGGAGGAGAAGGGAGGGGATGTAATGGAGGGGAAAGAGAGGAATGGGCGGAAGATAAGGGGGAGGGAATGAAATGGGAGAGGAAGAAAGGAGAGGAAAGGAGGGAAGAAGAAGAGGGAAGGAGAGGAGGAAGAGAAGAAGGGGGAATAGTGAGACAGATGGAGAATGGAGGGAAAAAATGGAGGATCTAATGGAGAGCAAAGAGAGGAATGGAGGAAGATAAGGGGGAGGGAATGAAATGGGAGAGGAAGAAAGGAGAGGATAGGAGGGAAGAAGGGAAGGGAAGGAGAAGAGGAGGAATAGACAGATAGAGAATGGAGGGAGAAAATGGAGGGTCTAATGGAGAGAAAAGAGAGGAAACAAAACACTAATGAACATAATAAAAACAAAGAAAGGTAAAAATCAACACCTTGTAGGACGCCATTATGATTAGGTATCGCGTCCATTATTTTTTTTTATTTCTTTTCCTTCCTCTAAACAATTTTCCTTCCCTTCTGTTCCATGTCCTCTGATTCCACCTTTCCTCTCTCTCTCT
>NC_066560.1:8645042-8647542 GCF_024679095.1 Eriocheir sinensis
CACCATCATCATCACCACCACCAACACCACCAACACCTCTCATCTTCTTTTCTCTTCTTCCTCCTCATGCTGCTTCTACTTCTCCTCCATCTATACCGTCACCACCACCTCCTCCATCTTCATCACCACCACCACCACCACCACCTCCACCACCACCAGGAGCAGAAAACCCATCTCCTCACTCACTATTACACACTCTTTCAACACCACCACCACCACCACCACCACCACTACCACCACCACGTCTTCTTACTGTCCTTCCTTCCTCCTCCTCCTCATACATCGCCTCAGTGTTCTTCCTACTATATCTTTCCTCCTCCTCCTCCTCCTCCTAGTCCTCCTCTTCCTCCAATTCCACCTTCGTCTCCTTCACTATCTTCCAACTTCTCGTGCGCCTCCTCCTCCTCCTCCTCCTCCTCCTCCTCCTCCTCCTCCTCC
Organism: Eriocheir sinensis; assembly: GCF_024679095.1. Classification (NCBI taxonomy): domain Eukaryota; kingdom Metazoa; phylum Arthropoda; class Malacostraca; order Decapoda; family Varunidae; genus Eriocheir; species Eriocheir sinensis. Next base: position 8,645,481 of record NC_066560.1, read on the forward strand.
TCCTGGGTTATTGACAAGCTGTCCGAAATAGGATTGCCTCAAGATATTGCTCGGGATCGCTCTTCAGACAGCGGCGGCAATAATTAACTCTGGATCCTGGGAACACTTGGTAAACCATTTTGGCAGCACGAGACGGAGCAGGAGGAGGAGGAGGAGGAGGAGAGAAAGAGAGAATACACCTACAAGCTCCTCGTCTCCTCTCCCTCCTATTTTTCTCCATTCCACATTTTGTAGCGGCGTAATTGCACCGCCCTCCTCCTCCTCCTTACTCTCTCTCTCTCTCTCTCTCTCTCTCTCTCTCTCTCTCTCTCTCTCTCTCTCTCTCTGTATTGCGCCCAGTATGTGGTTTTGTGTTTGTGTGTGTGTGTGTGTGTGTGTGTGTGTGTGTGTGTGTGTGTGTGTGTGTGTGTGTGTGTGTGTGTGTGTGTGTGTGTGTGTCAGGTGATGTAATTAAGGTACACACACAAGCAGGTAAGAACGGAGCTGTTTTGGAATGTTTTATTTATTTATTTTTATTTGTTTTACTTTTTTTTATTTTTTCCAAGATTTATTTCACTGTATTTCGGGCCCCGCGCAGCACGCTTTTTTTCCTCCGCTCAGTTTTCATTCCTCCATTATATTTCCTTCTTCCAGCATTTCCTCTTTCCTCTTCCTTTCTCTTTCTTTTTCTTTCTTGTTTCATCATTCTCTCTTTCTTTTCCTTTTCTTTATTCTTTCTTCCTCCTCTTTTTCCTTTTTTATATTTTCCTTCCTTCCAAACATTTTTCTCTTTCCTTTCTTTTCCCTTTCTTTTTCTTATGATTTTCTTTCTTGTTTCATCATTCTCTCTCTCTTCCTCTTTTCTTTATTCTTTCTTCCTCTTCTTTTTGCAAATACTCATTCTTCACTCTTTCTCTTTTTCTCTCTTTTTGCAGTCATTCTTTTTACTCTCTCTCTCTCTCTCTCTCTCTCTCTCTCTCTCTCTCTCTCTCTCTCTCTCTCTCTCTTTTATTCTTCACACTTATCTCAAAATCTCCTCCATTTCCTTCCATTTCTCTCTTCTCTTCCCTCTTGCCTTCGCGTCTTCAATTTTCTCTTTCCTCCTCCTCCTCCTCCTCCTCCTCCTCCTCCTCGTCTTAAGTGTCCTTCCTCTCGCATCTTTTTCCTCCATCTTCTCCCATTGTTCCTCTTCCCTTCTCTCTTCCCTCGTTCAACAAAGTGTCTTCTTGCTAACTTCTTCCCTCCTTTATCTCTCTCTCTCTCTCTCTCTCTCTCTCTCTCTCTCTCTCTCTCTCTCTCTCTCTCTCTCTCTCTCTCTCTCTCTGCTTTATTCTCCCTTTTTTTTAATATTATCCATGTCTTTCCTTCACCCTCTTCCTCTTCCTCCTTCCCTCCCTTTCTCCCTCTTTCTCTCTCCTTTTCTCCCTGTTTTTTCTTCTTTCCCTCCTTCTTTCCCTCTGTCTCTCCCTCTCTCGCTTGCTATATTCTCCCCTCTCCCACTTTCTCCCTTATCTCCCTGTCTAGTTCTGTCCCTCCCTATCTCCTCCCTTCTCCTTCTCTTTCCTCTCTCCCTTGGCCATCTTCTCCCTCTCCTAGTGTCATACTCTCCCTTCTGTTTCTTACTCTCCCTTCACCCCACTCCCCGTCTTCCTCTCCCCTGTCATCTTCTTCCCTCTGACTGTTTCTTACTCTCCCGTTTCCCTCTCCCCTCTCATTCTGTCTCCCTCTCTCTCCTCTCCCTGCCATCTTCTCCCTTCTCCCTGTCCCCCCTGTCATCTCCCCTCCCTCCCCCCCTCCCGTAGGTGTGTCCCGAGTCTCCGCCTGCCCATAACTATGATTGTCGCCCATCAAATATGCATCAGGCAGGTGTCCTGGCCAGGGCGCCGAGGAGGAGCCTCACCGCGCCACCACTGGAATTTGGCATTTTGTCCGGAGGGGAGCAGCCAGTCAGGGCGTCTATGATGATGAGTGAAAATTCCTGTAGCGGGGCGTGGGGAGGAAGGTGAAACGGGGGTGGGGAGGGGTGGTGGTGGGTGGTGGATGGGAGGGAAAGGAAGAGGCGAGGGAGAGGAAGGGAAATGTG
>NC_066560.1:8652542-8685042 GCF_024679095.1 Eriocheir sinensis
CTCTCTCTCTCTCTCTCTTTCTCTTTTCCCCAGAAGAAGAAAAAAAAAGTAGTAGTAGAAGAAGAAGAAGAAGAAGAAAAAGCAGGCGCCGAGGAAGAAGAAGAAGAAGAAGAAGAAGAAGAAGAAGAAGAAGAAGAAGAAGAAGAAGAAGAAGAAGAAGAAGAAGAAGAAGAAGAAGAAGAAGAAGAAGAAACAGAAAGATGAAGATGAAGAACAGGCGCCAAAGAAAATGAAGACCAAGGCACAGAAGAAGAAAACGCACACGCCGAAGAAGAAAAAAAGATAGACAGAAGAAGAGGGAGAGGAAGAAGGAAGAAGACAAGACAAAGATGAAGAATAAGGGAGGAGGAGAGGAATGAGGAAAGAAATACAATGAAATGAAGACAGAGAGAAAAGAGAAAGAAGCAGAGAAAAAAAAAAGGAGGAGGAGGCGCAGGAGAAGGAGGGAGGAGGGAGGAGGAGGAGGAGGAGAAGGCGTGTCGTGACAGTGCCCACTAAGCTGCCCCGACCTTTAGCGCCGCAGAGAACACCTGCAATTTCTCGCCAGGTGTGGGAGGAACCCCATTTCACGCCTCAGGCAGACCGTCTTCCACCGACATCGATACCACCTCCACCACCATCGCCACCACCAACACCATCGCCGCCGCCGCCAACACCCCTTCTGAGATGCATATTTACACACCGAATATTCGCTTATGTTATCGACAAGTGCGCGCGAATACTCTCTCAGGGTCGAATCTATACCTACAAAAAGCGATGGAGAGAGAGAGAGGAGAAGGAGAGAGAGAGAGAGAGAGAGAAAGGGAGGGAGAGAGTTTGCGTTCTATTGATACAGTGTTAGGTTGCCCAGAAGAGGTTTAAGAGGAAGAGGGTTGGAGTTGGGTATAGGTTCAAGAGGTTATAAGAGGGCAAGAACGGGAATTTTTGAAGGGGTGACCAGGAACTGTTATTAGATTAGATACACACTACAGAGAGAAAATGGATTGTAGTTCTCCCAATGGGTGAATAGGTATGGATTAGAGTTAGGTTAGGTTAGGTTGGGATTCAAGGTTAGGTTAGGTTGAGTTGAGTTAGAATAATGAAAGATGAAGAAACGAAATAGAGAAAAGAATGATAGAGAAAATAAAAAGAGATGCATGGAGAAAAAAGAAAATGATGAAAGGAAAGGAAAAGAAATAAGGAAGAGGAGGAAGAGCAGGAACAATAAAAGGCCGTGAGGTGGCAGGGTGCGTCAAAGGTGATGCTGATCTTTGCAGCAGCACGGAAGCCTTTGAATAACACACTCAAAGAAACGGAAAGGCCAAGTAAATTTAGGTGAGGTGGTGAAAGATAAATTGAGGTCACAGAAAAAATGAGATGAAATTTAGGTGAAGGGAGATGAAGTTACGGTGAAGTTGAAGTTTGGTGAGGGATATACGAGGTGGATTTGAGGTGAGGCGATGGGGACAAAACGACACACACACACACCTGCACACACACACACACACTGACAGCAGACGTATACGCCCCCAACCATCGATTCCCGGCATACTAGTGTGCCGCCATTGGCAGCGGCGGCGGCTCACGTCAGTGGCCTGGCTATGGGGACGTAATTCAGCCACATCGCAACGATACGAATACCTTGTTTGGCCTTTCCAGCACACATCGACCCCATGCCCTAACACACAGACCACCCCCTCCACACACACACACACACACACATCGCCGCCGCTGCAGTAGTTTCAACGGCGGCGCTGGGGAGAGAAATATTCATGAGGAGGCAGAATAAATCTCCCCGAGACATGAGCACAGACTTATCCCCTAAAATGTGCAGCCCTTGCACGCCACCTTGCCCGCGCCCACCCGCCCATCCTCCCAGGTACACAGGCGGTGATCCAGTGGCGTCGTACCACCCGTGTTTGAGGCAGGACAGCCCCCATCCCCAGGCCACCTATCTCTCCCCGCCCCCCCTCCCAGTACCCCCTTTAAAGGAGCCACAGAAGAGCTTTCTGGGTTTCTGAACACCAACTGCGAACAGGCAGGCACTCACGACAATCCGCTTAACTTGTGTGACAGTGAGGAGAGGGGGAAAGGGAGAAGGGAAAAGAGAGGAGGGGAAGACATAGTATCTCCTTCCTCCTCAGTCTTGTATCTCTCCCTCTTCCTCCTTACTCCTTAGATCTTGCCCTTCCCCTTACCTTGCCTTCAGCGCTTACCTTTCAGCCCCTCTGAGCTAAAGTAACAGCATACCGCCATTGTATTCCTTTCTCTTCTCTTCTTTCCCCTTTCTCTCTTTCCTTTCCATTCCATTCCCTTTCCTCCTCCTCTCCTTCCATTCCTCTCTCTCTCCTTTTCCTCTTCCCTTTTCCTTCCATTCCTTCCATTCCTTCCATTTCTTCTCTTCTCCCACCTTCCTTCCTTCCTTTTCCCTTCTCCTTCCCTTCCTTCCACCTTCTTCTTTCCTTTCCTTCTCATCCCATACCTTCCCTTCCTTCCCCTTCTTCTTCTTCTTCCTCAACTCCTTTCTTCCTTCCTTCCTCCTTCATCCCATACCTTCCCCTTCCTTCCTTCTTCCCTTCTCCTCCATTCCATTCCTCCTCCCTTCCCCACCTTCCTTCCTTCTCTCCCTTCCCTCACCCTTCCTTCCTAATTCATTCTTCCTCCTCTTCCCCTTCTCCATCCTTCCTTCCCTCTCCTTTCCATCTCCTTCTCTTCCTCTCTCCCCCTGACATTCCATACTTCTTCTTTCCTTTCCTTCTCTTAATTCCCTTCACTCAGACGCTCCACCTTTCTTCTCCTTTATCTTTTTCCTTTCTCCTTCCTCCTTCTCCTCCTCTTCCTTCTTCCTCCTCCTCCTTCTTTTTTTTCTTCCTTCCCTCTCCTCTCTTTCTCCCTCCATGGAGACGCGATTTTTCCAAGGATTTTTCTCCAAACGCTCTCCTTCCTTAATCTGGCCATTTTTCTTCTTCTTCTCCTCCTCCTCCTCCTCCTCCTCCTCCTTCTCCTCCTCTTTTCTCCTTCGTGTTTTTTTATTTCTCTCTCTTTCTTTCTCTCCTCCATCGCGATTTTATCATTTTTTCTCTCCAAACCTTCGTTCGCCAATCCTAATCCGCCTTTTCTTCTTCATTTTCTTTTTTTTCCTCTTCTTCTTCTTCAGCTTCTTCGATTTTTCTTCCTAATCTTTTTTTTCCCTCTTCCTCTTCTTCACCTACTTTCCGTTGAGGTGGGATTGCGTGAGGGGAAGAAAGAAGGGAATAGAAGAAGAAGAGGAAGAAGGAGGAGGAGGAAGAGGAGGAGGAGGCAGACTCCTCCTCCTCCTCCTGTTCTCCTCCTGTACCTCTTTTTCTTCTTCTCCATTCTCTCTTCTTCTTTATTTCTCTCTCTCTCTTATTTCCTCCTCCTCCTCCTCCTCCTCCTCCTAGTCTCTTCTCTCCTTCCACTTTCCTCTCTTATTTCTTTTCGCAATCTCCTCTTTTCTCCTCCTCCTCCTCCTCCTCCTCGTCTTTTCCATCGCCGTCCAAGTCTTTTTTTTCACCATTTTCCTCTCCTATTCTCCTCCTCCTCCTCCTCCTCCTCACCAACTTACCTGAGTCCACACAGTCCACAGGTAACACACACACACACACACACACACACACACACACACACACACACCTGTAAACAAACAACACTTCTGAATTTCATCACAGGTGAACCTCAACTTAAATTAGGTAGAAAACTCGCCTAATCATTTCTCCTTCCTTCATTTATATTTCTTTAATGGTGACTCTTTTTTTCACTTCTCCTCCTCCTCCTCTCCTCCTTCTCCTCCTTTTCTCATGAGTTCTTTCATCTTTTTTGGCCTTGACCTTCTTTTTCCTGTTTGTTTTTTTTTGGCTTATATATCTTCTTCCTCCTCCTCCTCCTCCTCACCAACTTACCTGAGCTCCACGCAGTCCACAGGTAAAGCCACAGGTGCATGATAAGAAAACACACACACACACACACACACACACACACACACACACACACACACACACACACACCTGTGGAAACAAACAACAATTTGAATTTCATACACAGGTGGAACTCAACTGTAAATTAAAAGGTAGAAACCTGCCTCTAATCATTTTCCTTCCTTCATTTATATTTTTTAATGGTGGACTTTTTTCATTTACCTCCTCCTAGTCACACCTCCTCTCCTCCTCCTCCTCCTCCTGCCCATATGCCCTGTGCCGATTTGCTGTATTTCATTAAGGCTGTGTTTGACCCTCGTGTTTAACTTCCTGTGTTTGGTCTCAGAGTTTGTTGTTTGAGAATCGCGTTTGTTTAGTAGCCCGGCGGGTGTTGGGGCGGGGGGTGGGTGGAGAAGAGGTGTGTTTGAAGGGCAGGGTGTGGTGGTGGTGGTGGTGGTGGTGGAAGGAATGGAGCTAGGAGATGCTGGGAGATATGTTAGGCTGATAGGAGGGAAGAGAAAGAGGAGGAGGAGGAGGAGGATAAAGAGGTGAGAAAGAGGAGGAAGGAAAGAAATTGAGAAGGAAAAAGAGAATAAGAAGAAAAAAAGTAGACAGAAGAAAGAGAAGGAGGAGGAAAGGAGGAAGGAAAGAACGAGAAAGAAAAAGGAGGAAAGGAAAAGGCAACAGAAAAATAGAAAGAGGAGGAGGAGGAAAAGAAGGAAGAAGAAGAAGGAAGAAGAGGAAAGAAGGCATTCAGAAATATGAAAAACAAGAACAACAAGAAATTAAAATAACTGGGAAAAAAAAGAAAAAAGCCAACAAACATAAACAAAACAGATACACAAAATGCTAACAAACAAACAAACACACAAACTCAACATTCATAAACATTCTGAAACATCAACACTTCATTTCCTTCCTTTTTCCATTCCATCTTCTTTCACCACCACACGCAAAAAAAAGAAGATTCCGCGCGCATTATCAACAGGTTGGTCGTGGACTTTGGACGGCAGAGGGAAGAAGGGATGGACGATGAAAGCCCTCCCTCTGTTCCCAAGGCAGGCCTGTGGGTCATTAGCTTTTTTTGTTTTAAGAAGTTAACCACAATGCCTCTGAGGAAGACTCTGGCTTAGATGAGGTAGGTCTGTGGTTGAGGAGGAGGAGGAGATATGGCAGGGGAAAAGGGGAGAAGAGGTGAAGGAGATGCTGAAGAAGATGGGATAAGTTAGAGAGAAAGATGAAGGAGGCTGAGAAGAGAAAGAGAAGGAAGGAGGAAAGAGTGGAAGAAGGGATTGAGGTGAAAGAAGAGATAAGGAGAGATGCTGAGGAAAGGGAGAGATGAAAGAGAAGAAGGAAGGAGAGAGAAAGATGCTGAGGAAGGGAGAGAAGGAGTATGGAGAAATAAAGGATGCCAGCTAAGCAATAAAATGAGAAAGGGAAGAAGTTACAAGAAAAGAAAGAAGGAAGGGAGAGACTTATGATGAGAGAAAGTAAGGATAAGAATAGATGAAAGGAAAAGACAACACAAGCAATAAAAGAGAAAGTGAAAGCAGAAAACAAGCAAGCGATGAATGACTCCAAGGATAGGCAAAAAGGTGAAGAAGGATGAGGAGGAGCAAGAAGAAGAAGATGAAGAAGAAGAAGAAGAAGAAGAAGAAGAAGAAGAAGAAGAAGAAGAAAAAGAAGAAGATGGAGAAGAAGATGAAGAAGAAAAGAAGTCAGTAGTAGAAATAGTAGAAATAATAGTAGTAGTAGTAGTAGTAGTAGTAGTCGTAGTAGTAGAGATTGAAGAAGAACAAGTAGGAAGAGGAGGAGGAAGAACGAAAGAAAATAAGGAAAACAAGAAGAACAAGAACAACAATAACTAGATGCGTGCAAAGAGGAAAGAAGGAAAAGAAAAAGAAAAAAGAGAAAATAGGAAGAAGAGAACAAAGGGGAAGGAAGAGAGAAAAAGGAGGGGGAAGGAGAGGAAAGGAAGGAATAGGAAGGAGGGAAGACGAGGTTCCAGAGAACCAAAAAAATAATAATAATAAATAAATAAACATCGACAGGCGTAACAAAATTGATGACGCTCATGCGCCACAACTTCAAGGGGGGGAAGGGGGCAAGTGAGTGACCTGATTGATTGACTTGAACTTGAAATTATTAGGTTCTTGATGCTACGAAGAAGAGGAGGGGAGGAGGAGGAGGAGGAGGAGGAGGAGAAGAGAATGACAGAGCTGTTATGGGAAGGAGGAGGAGGAGGAGGTGAAGAAGAAAAATGATAAGAAAGAGGAGCTGAGAGGAAATTAAGACAGGAAGAAGAAGAGGAAAATAGGAAGAGGAGGAGTAGGAGGAGGAGAAAGAGAAGGAGGAGAGTAAAAGAGAAATGCAAAAAGAGGAGTAGAAAGGATTAGGAAGTAAGAGAGAAAAGGAGGAGGAGTGAGAAGAGGAGGAAGAAAGATGGGAGAAAAGGAGGAAAAGGAGGAGGAGAAAGAGTAAAAAAAAATAAGGAAAAGTAAGAAAACGAGAAAAAATGACAAAAATAAACAGGACTATATGAACGAGAGAGAGAGGGCGAGAGCGAGAGCGAGAGAGAGAGAGAGAGAGAGAGAGAGAGAGAGAGAGAGAGAGAGAGAGAGAGAGAGAGAGAGAGTAATTACTAACCCCTGTCGCACTACCTAACCGCAAAACACTTAATCCTTTCTCCCAGTCACCCTCCGCCGCCTTGCCCTCATCCATCTTCCGCCGCGTCAGGCACTACTTGGCACCTTCAGGCACTCCCCCCCTTCCCCCTCGGTGCCAAGGCCAGGAGGAGGAGGAGGAGGAGGAGGAAGTGTCACCTGCAGTCAATATCAAAGAACGTAAGCCATTTTTTTTTTTTTACCTTCACTTATTCAGGTTATTAAAGGTGTGTGTGTGTGTGTGTGTGTGTGTGTGTGTGTGTGTGTGTGTGTTGCAAGGTAATTATAGGTGACCTTGAGGAGAGGGGAAGGAGGGTAATCTCTCTCTCTCTCTCTCTCTCAGCTCTCAGCCAAGGGTGACCACAGCGTCCAATCATTAATCATTTCTCCTTCTTACATTCCCTTCACGTCCGTTGTTCTTTTTCTTGTCCTGCACCTGTTACGGACCTTTAAAAACCTTCCTCGCACTCACACACCGTCCTTCAATACCCACGCAGCCATCCAGGTACGCAGAAGCCATCCAGGTATACGTCAACACCACCAACCAGCCAGCCAGGGAACGAGTGTATGGTCCCGCACACACCTGGCTTTCCTACCTGCGGGTCCCTCACTATCTCGAGCCCACGTACTCTACAGCGCTTTAGTCACCCCTCAAGGACGAGACATGCAGCCAGATGGATTGCATTATCAAGAGTCGATTCGTGTTGACTATTTATTAACACTTCACGTCTCTCGCCACTCGTCTGTCCTCGCTTACTAGCTGGGCAGGTGGATCGGTGGGTTGGTAGGTGGGTTAGGTGGGTTGGGTGGGGTGCCCGGCTACCCTCTTCATTACGAGAACGGCCCCGGCTGATTGGAAAGGAGAGACCGAGGCCCACAAATCATCGCAACCGGAGGGCCATTCACTCTCGCCCTTTTCAATTTCCTTCAGCGGCCGACGGGTGTCACAGTGCGTGGTAATTGCACTCCGCCACGACAGCTCGGCGACGCGCAGACACAGGGAGAAAGAGAGAACGAGCGAGGGAAAAGAAAGAAAATGGGGCTTCACTTCGCGGCTGAGACAGAGACGAGTAGGGAGGGCGGGAGGGACGGAGGGAAAGAAGAAGTGAGAAAGGAGACAGAAATGGAGAACGAGACGAAGAGAGAGAGAGAGCAAGAGAGCGAGAGAGAGAGAGATACAGTGAGGACGATAAAATGGGAGAGCGAAGGAGAACGGAATAAGCTGCAATTTCACGACACAGGAAGCAAAGAGATGAGGAGAAGAAGAGACCGAATGGGAAAGATATATGACGTGGAAATTGATCTTGATGGTGGAGGAGAAAGGAAGAAAAGGAGGAAAGGAGGGAAGGGAGAGCACCAAAGGAGGAGGAAGCGGAGGTGAGTGAAAAATGAGCTTCACATCAGATGAAAAAAAAAATCAGAAAATAAAATATAATAGAAAATATGAAGTAAAATTTGACTAGCTTTTTCTTGAAGGGAAAACGGGTTAAAAAAGCAGTGAAAAAATATCCTAGGCGTTAATGAAAGACCGGAGATCGAAACTTAAGTAAAAAGAAAAAGAAGCTTGATATACTTAACGTAAATACAGTGTGGCCATAAATTACAGGTGTACATTACCGGCGGGAGCTGCACGCGGCTTACCTGGAACAAGAGAGAACATGGCGTTAGTAAAGAGTCGGGCATCACACAGACGGTACATCACACGAGCATGAGAGGAGAGACACAGCATCCACGAGGGAGGGAGTATATGTGTGTATGAAGGGAGGGGGGCAAGGGGGGGGTTGTGTGCGCGCGTGTGTGTGTGTGTGTGTGTGTGTGTGTGTGTGTGTGTGTGTGCGTGTGTGTGGGTGTGTGTGTGGAGGTGTGTACGTAAAAGGGGGCGGTATAGAGGGACACTGACTGGCTGACTTTGTGTGTGTGTGTGTGTGTGTGTGTGTGTGTGTGTGTGTGTGTGTGTGTGGAGGGAACACTGAGTGGCTGTGGCGGCCAAGTATTTGTATCTCGTACACACGACACTGACTAATGTTACGTGCCACACATACATGCATACACGGGCTGGCATGCACGGTGCGGGTACACACACACACACACACACACACACACACACACACACACACACACACACACACACACACACACTCCAAAACAACTCACTCATCAACAAAGCCACTCCGCGTCCCCCTCCGCCGCCACTCGGGTCAGCCTCCCGCGGCGAGACGCATTCACCCACCATTTTCATATCGTTTACCAGCCATTAGGCGCGTTAAAGGGAACCTTGCAATTGCATATAAACTAATCGATGGCCGCCTCCCCCTCGAGCCCGTGTGTGTGTTTTTTCAGGCTTTCTAAGGGAAGGCGTGGCGGCATTGTGGCGGCGCTCCCCAGTATTGACAGCCCGGGACAGGTGGAGAAAGCCCCCGCCGCTCTCAATGGGCCCTTACTTCCCGCCGCTTGTTTGCTTAATGGCGGCGACCCAGCAAGTATGGCCGAGTTGTGGCGGGCGAAGTGCCGCTGGCCAGGGCCGCCAGGGCCACTCCGGCGGGGTCCAGTGAGGCCCCGCGTCACGCTGGCCTCGGCGCCTTAAAGATGCAAGCCGTGCCTGCCGCCCCGAGGGATTGTGCCGCCACTATTTATGCCCCTCGCCGCCGCCTGCGATCTACGCGGCGGCGACGTTCCTGCAGTAGCCCCACCCTCGTGCCGCCGAAGGAACACACACGGGCGGCATGAGATCGCTGGTCGCCGCCGCCGCCGCCCGCAGTGTTCCGACGGCAAAGTCACGGACCAGAGCTTTGTGCTCGACGCCCAAACTTGACATGTGATATGACTTTAATACCTTAAACACATGCGCGGCCAACAATGGCCCGGGCGCCGCGCTCCGTCTGTTGGCGGGCGGAGGAGGGGGTGCGAGGCCCGGCGGGGTGCAGGAAGCGGGACTCCGGTAATCAAAAGACGGGGGGCGGGGAGCGGAAAAAGGAAGAGGAGGAAATTGATGGGTTGGCTCCCAATTAGAGGCCTCGTAAACACGAGTGAGATGAATAACAGAGTGTGAGTGTGGGCGGTGTGGAAACCGCCTGTGTATGTGTGTATGTGTGCGCGTAATTTGAACACACACACACACACACACACACACACACACACACACACACACACACACGAACGCATACACCTATTAAAGAACAAGGAAATCTTGTAATTCGGCGGCGGCGGCGGCCCCCCTTGAAGCTTGCTCCATCAAAGTCACCCGGAGAGAAATTAGGCGTGAGAGCTCCGTTTTCTGTGAGTGGGTGTAAACAATGGCCCCAGTTGTCACCCGCACGGCGCTCCACTGACCGACTTCCTGCTGATGACGAGGCGCTGCACGCCGCCGCCTTTCCTGCCTGCCGCTGCCTGCTGGGCGGTGCTGGACTGTCACATGCCTGGCGCCGCGATGAACGAGCCGCTGGACGCGCCGAGCTGACGCGGATTTATTATGTGTGAACCGAGAAACTCGAGCACACCTGCGGCGCCGCGGCGACCGTCAGCGGCGTGACGCAACGCAACAAAGCGCGCCATTAATCCCACAAGAGTGCACGTCACGCCCCGACGCCGCCACGCCACCGCACAGGGCGCGGCCACGGCAGGATGAGGTGCCGCCTCAGGAAACTAGTAAGGCGCATCATGTGACCTGACACAAAGGAGCAAACAGGGAGGGGGTGGCGGTGCCAGTACAGGGCGACACGGAGGGCCACGTGGCGCTGCTATCATCCCCGGGCGGTATAGTGACGGGTGGTGGTGGTGGGGATGAAGGAGGTGAAGGTGGTGGTAGTGCCAGGCGGGGACGGAGGAGGGCTCAGGGCAGACGGACGCTCATCCGTTCTTTGATCCGGCGTCTCTTGGGGACAAATTCGACACGAGGCTCCGCCATGCACGCAGCGGCGCCGCCCGCTCGTGACCGCGGCGCCCCGCCGCTTCCTGCCTGAGTGACGCCTGCGCCTGCTGCGGTCACGGCCTCGCGGATAAAAAAAAGTTGCAATCCCATGAGCCCCGCGCGGCCCACCCAGGGGAGCAGGCCGCGGGTAATGCTGTTTTGTGGTCACATCGCATGAACGGCGCGGGTGGCGTCGGTCAAGGCGAGGATGACGAGCCCACGACATTCACGGCGGGACACGCGGCGTGAGGCCCTGGCGCACTGTACGGCTTCCCCCCCCCCTCCCTCTTCTTGCCCTCCTCCTGACCTCCCGTCTTCTTAATCTGCACTCCTTTCCTCCCTCCTTCCTTCCTTCCTTCCCTACTACACTCCCTCTTTGTCTCCCCTTCTTTTCCCCTCCTTCCCCCTCTTCCTCTCTTCACGCTCTCCTCCTTACCTCCCTCCCTACACTCTTTTCCTCTCTCCTTCCTTCCTTCCTTCCCTACCCTCCCTCTTTCCATTCATTGTCTTCCCTCCTTCATTACCCTTTCATATTCTTCCCTTCGTCACTAACTCATTTTCCTTTCAGTGTTCTTCCTTCCGACTCTTCCTCATTCCTCTCTTTCCTCCCTTCCTCCTCCAAGCCTTTCCTTTAGTTCCTCTTCATTCCACCTCCCTTAAATTCCTCCCTTTTGATGTTCCCTCCGGCCTTTCTTCAATTCTTCCTTCCTTACTTTTCTCTCCGTCAAACCTTCCTTTCTTCTCTCCCTCTTTTATCCCTCATAGTTTATTGTTTCCCTCCCTTCTCCCTCTCTCCCTCCCTCCCTTCGTAAGCTTTTTTTTGTCTCTCCCCTTTTCCTTTCTTTTGTTTTTCTTTCATCTCCTTTTCTTTCTTTCGTCTTTGGTTCCTTTGACTGTGAAAAAAAATACTCGGTGATCTTAAGGTCATAATTTCTTTCCAATGATGTTTTTTGCTTCGTTTTGTTTTTATTATTATTGAAGATTGATTTTATATGACACATTTATTCGGGGTAATTGAATAAAATTGCATCTTTTTACCCCAAAGTTAAAAAAAATGAGTGTTAGGCAAAAATAAATCCCTCGAACACACACACACACACACACACACACACACACACACACTGCACATACGAAAATAATAATCAACGAAACATTACAAAAAAAAGGAAATCAAAGCGAAAAAAAGACCTGAAGAAAAAAGATAAAAAAATAAATAAAGGGAAAAAGAAAGAAAGAACACAAAAAAAAAAAAAATCGCAGGGGGAGGAAATCTTACGAAAAAAATGACAAATAAAAATCAAAACAACAAAAGGGAAGCAAATGAAGAAAAAAACAATACAATAGAACCCAAAATAAAATAAAACAACAAAATAAATAAATAAATAAAATCCTACACCAGAAAAAAAAAATGCAATGGTGGCGTTGAAGGAAAGGAAGAGAAAGGTAGTTACATTACTTTTGTTTCACTTTTATTTTCACCTTTATTTTCACTTTTGTTCCACTTTTGTTTCACTTTTGTTTTCACTTTTGTTTCACTTTTGTTCCACTTTTGTTTCACTTTTGTTTTCACTTTTGTTTTCACTTTTGTTTTCACTTTTGTTTCACTTTTGTTTTCACTTTTGTTTTCACTTTTGTTTTCACTTTTGTTCGGGCCGCGTGCGTACCTGTGTCCCGCCTTTGTCTCGCGTCATTAGCGTACCGCAGCATCTCATTAGGGCCGTCAGGTGCGCGGGTTTTTCCTTTTCATCATTATGATCCCCCATTGTCTTGCTCGTGATGCCGACGACAGCCTAGACAGAGCTTTTGTTACCCCTTCCCCCCCTACCCCCTCTCCAGTTACCCTCTTCTTCCCCCCGTTACTCCTCCTACCCCCTCTTCACTCCTGTTACCCCCAACCCCCTCTTATCCCCCCTTCTCCCCCTCCTCTTCGTCTGTTTCACCTCCTCCCTCTTCTTTCCTTCTCTCCTGTAACCCCCCTCCCCTCTTTCTCCTTCCCCTCCCCTCCCTGTCTTTCTCCTCCTCTTCCTCTGTTAACCTCTCTCCTCTCCCTCTTTCTTTCTTCTCCCATCTCTGTTCTCTCTCTCTCTCTCTCTCTCTCTCTCTTCTATCTGTTCTCTCGTTTATCAATTACCCCTCTCTTCCTCTTCCTCGTTATCCTATTTTCCTGTTTCCCTTTTTTTCTCTTTCCTGCTCCCTCTCTCTCCTCTCCATTCCCCTTTTCCCCTTCCTCTCTCCCCTATAATCCCCTTTCTCCCCTCATCGTTACACACCTCCACATCCCCATCCCACACGTCCGGCCCCTTCCTCCCCGCAGCATCCGCATCCTATTCATCTCCCGAACACTGCTGGCATGTCCCCTACACTATGGTCCTTCCCCTCACTATCACCACCATCACCACCACCATTACTATCACCATCACTAAGCTGTCGTTAATCTGCAGAGAGGAAGGAAGAAGAAAAAGGTGGAATGATATGAAAAACTGATTCTCCTCCTCCTCCTCCTCCTCCTCTTCTTCTTCTTCCTCCCCCTCCTCCTCTTTCGAAATGTCACTCCAAGAAGAAACTGTCCTACAAGATAAACGTACAAGAAGATTGACAGAAGCGTGATTTATGCCTGAACACACACACACACACACACACACACACACACACACATACACACACACACACAACCTTTGGCTTCCTTTCTGCCATGCACCAAGAAGAGAAATCATGCAGAGAGAGAGAGAGAGAGAGAGAGAGAGAGAGAGAGAGAGAGAGAGAGAGAGAGAGAGAGAGAGAGAGAGAGAGAGAGAGAGAGAGAGAGAGAGAGAGAGAGAGAGAGAGAGAGAGAGAGAGAGAGAGAGAGAGAATGATATATTCACTATAATCCGTGTGCGACTTTTTTTGTTCATAGATTTAACCCTTTTCCTACATCCACTTAAAAGACTATATCAATTAACTAACTAACTAACTATATTATGTACGTATTCCAACTTTTTGTACATAGACTTGACCCTTCTACCTCCACAGCCATAAAAAAAAAAAAGCTATCACATAGAAGGAGGAAGAGGAGGGAACATGAAAATACGAGAGGAAGAGGAGGGAAAGTGAAAAGACGAGGGGAAGAGGAGGGACAGAAAAGGGTAACGGAAAGGGTAGAGGGAAGAGAAAGAGGC
Organism: Eriocheir sinensis; assembly: GCF_024679095.1. NCBI lineage: Eukaryota > Metazoa > Arthropoda > Malacostraca > Decapoda > Varunidae > Eriocheir > Eriocheir sinensis. The sequence continues at coordinate 8,666,185 of NC_066560.1, forward strand.
AGGAGATTACAAGATTTAATCAAAAGAAAAAAATGAAAGGGAAAAGGGAATAGGAGTGTAAGGCGGATCAACCCCAAAAACATGCCTTCAACTCGTCCTTCAAAAAAAAAAAAAAAAAAAAAAAAAGAGCAAGCCATATCATTCCTCTTCCCTGACGTCCATCCGAGGTAAGAGGAAGAGGAAACCATTATAATGTGACCCTCTTGCTCCTCTTCCCTCGCGGCGACCTGTCTGCTGAGGGCGATGAGAGGGAGGAAGAGGAAGAGGGAAAGGCAAGCAGGGAAAAGGGGAAAGAGAAGTGGCAGGCGAGAGGATGGGAGACGGAAGAGGAAGGAGAAGAGGAACGGAATGGGAAAAGATAATGGGAAAGGAAGAGGAGATTAGAAGAGGGGATAGGAAAGGTATATGACGAGGAGAGGAAAAGAGAGGGAAAGAAACAGAAAGGGGAGATAAGGAAAGAAAAGGGAGAGAAACACGTAGAATAAATGAGAAGACATAGGAAGAGAGAAATGATGAAAAGAAGGACAATGAAAAAGAGGAGAAAGAGAAGAGAAAAGGAAAACACATACAAGAAATGGAAGAGGAAGAAACAGGAAAAGGAAAGGGCGGAGAGAGGAAAATGAAAAGAAAATGAAAATGAAAAAAAGAGGAATAAAAGAAAATAAAGATGAAAAAGAAGTGAAAGTGATGAGTAAAGGAAAAAAAAAGAAAGGACAGGAAGAGCAAGGGGAAAGGGGAAGAGGAGAGGAAAGGAACGCAAGAGGAGGAGGAAGAGAGGGAGTATAGAAGCACTACCCTTCAGCGTTATCATGAAACAGGGAGTGACCGACCCGTGGAATTTATAGAATTTATGGGTACTGTCAACCACAACCTCGGCCCGCGTACAGAACTTGGAGAAATAGGAACACGAGGAAATACGAACACAGAGAAATGTGAACAAGGCCTCAAACATAACCACTCCCACATAAGCCCCAGCTGATGTATTTACCGATAGCGTGAGAGCCTGAGTACACCTGAGTTTTTGTCGGTATCACACCTGGATTTTAATTATCTACAGATGATGTGAATTAAGAGAACATCGAGAACATGTTAATGAGGTAAAAAATGATGATGATTATGAGGAGGAAAAAGACGATGAAGATGACGAAGCAGAAAGTAAGGAGATTCGATTCGCTCCCTTCCGGATATTATAGAGTTCAAGACTTCGATTAATTTTAAAACCTTGCAAAGTTACGATATGTAGAGATACGTGAGGGATAGATGATATATGCTCTCTCTCTCTCTTCATTACTTTTCCGTCCTGCAACACTGGGAACAACAAGCAACACAATGGAGAGATGACGAACAAACAACACTCCACTCCACCGAACAGGAAGACCCGAACCGGAGTCACCACCAAGAGGAAGAGGAAGAAGAAGAGGAGGAGGAGGAGGAGGAGGAGGAGGGAGTGATGGCTGGCTTTTCATATTTCTTATCGCGAAACAAGAGAGTACGTACACACACAAGAGGAGGAGGAGGAGGGGGGAAGAGGAGGAAAAAGAGAGGCGTCTGAGGAGCTGTTAGAGTAATTAGAAGCTTGCTGAGCCGACGGCAGGCAGCGACAGGCACAAAGACTCGGCTGTCAGGCTTGCACAATAGCGAAAACACAGCCTCCTGCTCCTCCTCCTCCTCCTCCTGTCTTCCATCTCTTCCTCCTCCCCCTCCTCTACCTCTTCCTCCTCCTCCTCTAAGGGTGAGGGGAAGCTCCAGGGGAAATATTTCTTCAAGTTTAAGGGTTTTCAGCGAAGACTAGAAGAAGAGGAGGTGGAGGAGAGGTAGTGGAGGAGGAGTGGGTAGTGGAGCACGGTATAAAGGTGAAGGAAGTGTGCGTGTGTGTGTGCGTGTGTGTGTGAGGGAGGAAAATTTGAAGAGGAAGAAAGCTCACACAAAAAATAAAAAAATACGAAAGAAAAAATACTGTAACAAGAAAAAGAAAAAAGGATCGCAAAGAAAAAAAAGGAATGAATGAAAGAAGGAAGGAAGGAAGAGAGGGAGGAAGGAAACGTAGAATAAGAAGTGTAAACGTGCTAAATAAGGGAAGCAACAGAAAAGAAGAAGAAAAGGAAGGAAGAGAGGGAGGAAGAAATAAGGAAGGAAGAAGGGAAGGAAGAAAATAAAGAAAAAAAACATAGGAATTAGAAAAAAAAGAACCAAAAAACTGAAAAAAATGTAAACCTGCTAAATAAGGGAAGCAGCAGAAAGGAAGAAGGAAAGGAAGGAAGGAAGGAAGAAAGGAGGAACTAATAGAAGGAAGAAAATAAAGGAGAAAAACGTAGGAATCAGAGAAAAATAATGAAAATAAGAAATATGGACCTGATAAAAAAAAGGAAGGAAGCAACAGAAAAGAAGAAAAAAAGGATGGAAGGAAGAAGATAAGGAAGAAAATAAAAGAGAAAAACGCAGAAATCAGAAAAAAAACAAAAATGAAAAACAGCAGAAAGGAAGGAAGAAAGGACGAAAGAAAGAAGAGAGGAGAGAAAGAAAAAACAGAAAGAAAAACGTGAAATTAGGAGTCGTTACGTGCGATACGAGGAAGAGACGTGACTAGATATACCTCCTAACACCTCCCCCCTTCCCTCCCTCCCTTCCCTCCATCCCTCCCTCCAGTGCTCCTTAGGCGATAATTAGAGAGGAGTGAAGGCGGGAAGACAATGCAAAGCGACAGAGGCTGAAAATACTGTCGATAGAAAACACAATGGCTACTAAGACTCCCCCCCCTCTCCCCCTCTCACCCCCTCCCTCTCTCGGGTGGTGGAACAGAAGGAAGAGGTGAGGATGACGAGGAGGAGGGAGGAAGGAATTACAGGAAGAGTTGAATGTGAAGAAACCAGGAGCTCTACAGGAGGAGGAGGAGGAGGAGGAGGAGGAGGAGGAGGAGGAGGAGGAGGATAATGCACACTCTCTCCACACACACAAAACATTTCTTAAACATGCATTCGGAAGGGCGGAATGATTTAGAGGTAACATCAGTCAGTGTGGAGAGGAGGAGGAGGAGGAGGAGGAGGAGGAGGAGAGTGCAGGAAGACGAGCAGGAAGAGGAGTACGGGGGGGAGGAGGAGGAGGAAAAGAAGCAAGAAGCAGAAAAAAGGAAAGGAGGGGAGAGGGGACGCTAGTTGGAGTGGAGGAAGAAAGGAAGGAGGAGGAGGAGGAGGAGGAGGAGGAGGAGGAGGAGGAGGAGGAAGGTGAGGAAAAGTTTGTAGAAAATTGTGTAGAAAGACGAAAAAAAAATGATGGCTTGAAGAGGAGGAGGAGGAGGTGAAGAAGGAAGAGAAGGAGGAAGAGGAGGAGGTGGAGGAGAGAAGGGAAGAGGAAAAAAAATGGTAGAGAAAAAAGGAAACTAGAAGAAAACCAAGAAGCAAGGGACACGCACACACACACACACACACACACACACACACACACACACACACACACACACACACACACACACACACACACACCACAAATTCCCACCTCGTTTCCCTCCCATCTCTCTCTCTCTCTCTCTCTCTCTCTCTCTCTCTCCCTTCCCCTTGACACTCCCCCCACCCATACTTATCGCACAAAACCAGCCCAGGAGAGGAGGAGGAGGAGGAAGAGGAGGAGGAGGAGGAGGAGGAAGAGGAGGAGGAGGAAGAGGAGGAGGTTGTTTGTCACCACTGAGTCTTGTTGGGTCTTAGTTTCTTTTTTTTTTTTTGGTGGTGGTTTGAAGGGCTTAAGGGAAGGGAAGGGAAAGGAAGGGAAAGGAAGGGAAGGAGTGGAATGGAGGGAAAGGGAAGGGAAGGGAAGGGAAGGAGTGGAATGGAGGGAAAGGGAAGAGATGGAAGAGGAAGGGAAGGGAAGGGAAGGGGAAGGGAAGAAAAGGAATGGAATGGAGGGGAAGGTAAGAGATGGAAGAGGAAGGGAGGGGAGGGGAAGGGAAGAAAAGTAGAGGAATGAAAGGGAAGGGGAAAAAATAGGAGAGGAAGGGAGGGGAAGGAAAGGACTGGGAAGGAAAGAGGCAGAGCAGAAAAGGAGAGATATGGAGGTTAAAGGAAGAGATAGGAAAGATAATGAGGGGAAGGGAAGAGGAAGGGAAGAGAAAAAAAGAAAATAAATGCAGGAGAAGACAAGGGATGAGAAGAGAGGTACCACAAAGGGAAGAAAGAGTAAAAGAGGGGAAAGGAAGGGAAAGGAACCCCTCTCTCTCTCTCTCTCTCACGGCACCTGGATCAAATGCTCTCACTAAGACTCCCAGGTAACGCCCCACACGCCCCTTCTGCCCCCCTCAGACGCCGCCCCCCCTTCGATTAGCGGGCGTGGCAGCAAGTCACAGCGGCACAGCAGGGCACAGCGGGGCACAGCAGGGGCGTGGCGGCGCTGTGTCGTGCTGTGCCGGGCGGGAAGTGCCTCCGGGGTCCCCTCATGCTGTGCCCCGTCGAGGTTGTCCATTAAATTGTGATGAAACTCCTCTAGGATCAGTTTTGGGCTTTTTTGTTTGTGTGTGTGTGTGTGTGTGTGTGTGTGTGTGTGTGTGTGTGTGTGTTTAGGTATTTTAATTTCTTGCTGTGTTCTGTTTTCTCTTCTCTTGTTCTCCTCCACCCCTTTTTCTCTTCCTCTCCCTCCACCTCCCTCCCTCTCTTTTCCTCCGTTCACTCTCCATAACGTTTTAGAGTCGGGTTCCTCACTTCCTCATTTCCTCTCTTACTCACACACTCACTCACTCACTCACTCACTCACTCACACACTCCCTCACTCTCACTCGTTCACACACTCACTCACTGCTCTGATCCGATAAACACATTACCGACACACACACACACACACACACACACACACACACACACACTCACATACAGTCAGTCCATCCGAGAACATTATATGCCGGCCAAAAAAAAAAGTCGGTGGACCCAAAAAAGAAAAAAAAAATACAACTCCAACGTTTTGTTACCTGCCGGAGGTGAAAAAAAATCAAGGAGGGTTTTAATTAAATGACGAGCGCCGCTGTTTTTCACTCATTAGCTCCTCCGGGTTGGGCAGGCGCGGTAGACCCTCCCCCCATCCCCTTCCCCCCCACTACCCTCTTCTTCCACCCCCTCCACCTCACGGACCAAGGCTATGCTCCCCCCACCTCTCTACCATTCTACTCCTTCCCCACCCAATCCCCTTTCCCTATACCCCATTCCATCCACCCCAAGGTTAGTTTCTCCCCCTCCCCTCCACCCCTCCCCCCTTCCACCCCTCCACCTCACGGACCAAGGCCATGTTCCCCCTACCACTATACCATTCTACCCTTCCCCCACCCCCTTCCCCTATACCCCTACACCCAAGGTTAGTCTCCCCACGGCACTTAATTGGCAGCGGCTACACGGCATCCTGATGTAGCCTCCTCCTCGGGGTCTCTTATTGTTTCAACCCTGCACGCCCAGCTGACAGCCACCCCCCACCCCCTCAGCACCTACCCCACCCCTGACTCCCTCTCTTTCAAGTCTTGCATAGTGCACTGTTGCCCCCCTTCCTTCACCCCCTTCCTTCCTCTTCCTCCTTCTCCTGTACATGTCCTTCTTGACGCCGCCGCCCCTTGCTTCAACCTCCTCCTCCTCCTCCACCTCCTCCACCTCCTTCTCTTCAACACTCCCACACATGAATTTAAGCCTTAAGGGCCGCCATCCAGCCCGACGCCTTTCTTGCCCTCACGCCCACTGTCTCCTGGGGTTCTGTCTACCTCCTTCTCCTCCTCCTCTCTCCTCCACGCCCTTCACCCCGCCCGCCCCCGCCTCCTCCTGCTTCACCTCCTCCAACTCCCCAACTTCTCCTTAACCTTCTCTCTCGTTAATTACTTCTGTTCATCATCCCGCGGCTCCGTGGAAAACACTTCATTAACTTTTGAAACAGACCTTTATTCCTTGTGTTTTGGTGTGAATGAGTATATGTGTATGTGTATGTATGTGTGTATGTATGTATGTATGTGTGTGTGTATGTATCTATGCCTCTTACAGACCCCTTATGTTCACATGTATGTATGTTTGTATGTATATGTGTATGTTTTTGTTTTTTTTGTGACTATATCAAAGAACGGTTGTGGAACGCTAAGTATGTGAGCGATATTTTACGTTAACTTTAAATTCGTAATAAAAAAAAATACTTATAAAAGGTGCAAGGTAACGAAAAACAAAAGTGCAATGGACGTATGAGTATGTATGTATGTATGTATGTATATGTGTAGGTATTATCATTATCATCTTACTACATCATCATCATCATCATCGTCATCATTACTTGTCCTGCTTCCCTCACACTCCTCATCGCCTCACCAAGTCCTCCTCGCCTTCCTGTGGCTTCCTCTCTCCCTCCCTAATCTCACGTCATCCTGCGGCTTCCCTTCCCCCCTTCGGCGTCCTCGCGTCCCCCGGGTCTCGCAGGGTCTCGCGGGTCCGTTGAGGCGCCCCAAGTCGGCCTCGCAGGGATGGAGGAGGAGGATTTTTCGGTAATTTGCTGGTGTTGGACAAGCGGTCGAGTTAGTTTTATCTCGACCGCATCTCCTAGGGAAGCTTTGGTCCTCCCAGGGTCAACCAGGACCTCCCACCGACCCGAAGTCCTCTCCCTCCCTACCTCTCCCTCTCTCTCTCCTCTTCCTCCTCCTCCCTCGTTCCTCTTCACCGCGACACAGGTTTTGGTTACTGGCCTTTCTCCTCAACATTTTCTACCTCCTCCTCCTCTTGATTTTTTTCCTCTTTTCTTCCTCCTCCTCCTCCTCTTCCTCCCCCTCCCTTCCCTCCAGCGGGCATAACACCACCTGATGAGCGGCGGAATGAGCGGAGTGGAGCTCTTTAAAGGTATTTCCGGCAAGCGGTTTAACGTAGCTGTCTGGTTTAACGAAGGACGATATACGAACAACCACCCACTACCACCACCACCACCACCACTAACAACAACAACAACAACACTACCACCACCACCACTACAGCTAAAAACAACACTACCACCACCACCACCACCGCCAATAACACCAACTAAACGACCTCCACCACCATCATCAACAACAACAACAACAACAACAATAACTTTTTCGCATATATTTCACAACGGACTACTGGCCCATAACATCACTAGTATATTCCTTCGTCCAAAGCTAAACAAGAAAACAAACGACAATCTAAACAACACACACACACACACACACACACACACACACACACACACACACACACACACACCAACTTCAACACACACAAAATATATAAACTTCCTTCTAGCCTTCACCTGAACTTCGTCTCATTGGCGCTTGAAAAAAAACATCAAAAAAAGAAGAAAAAAAGAAAAAAAGAAAACACAGGCGATTCCTTTCCCACGAGTCGCAGGAGCCGACCTCATCTTGCCCGGCTGGTCCTTGGTCCTTCCCGTGGGTATAAGGGGGGGAAGGGGGAGGTAGGGGGAGAGGGAGAGAGAGAGGGCAAGACCACAGCGACGGCCACACAGCATCCATCTCTCTGCTCAACTCGGCTCGGTTAACTCGGCTCGGTTCAGTTCGGTTCGGCTTGGCCCCCGGAGCGAACGAATTCCGAAGTTTTTTTTACGTTGATGGGCAAGGCGGCCGCAACATCACAATAGTTTGAATGTTTCCAAAGTTAGCTCATTTGCGGGGCCTTTTCGGAGCCGGGCCTGAAATATCGATTAAGTTAACGCGGTGTTGCTGCCGCCGCCCGCCGGGGATGAACCCTCACCGATTTGTCATTGTGAGGCGGAATGAGCTGGCGATGAGGAGCGGTGAGGTGAGGAGAGGTGAGGTTATGTGAGGTTAGGTGAGGCTGTTTAGGAGGTAAAGTGAAGTGAGGTAAGGTAAGGTAAGGTTAGATAAGGATAGATTAGAGGTTATTTAGGAGATTAGGTTAGGAGGTGAGGTTAGGTGAAGTTATTGGTTAGGACAGGTTAGGTGAGGTTGTTGAGGTCTGGTTAGGGTGGGCTAGAGTGTTTAAGAGGTGAGGCTAGATTAGGTGAGGTTGACTAGGTAATGAGGTTAGGTCAGGATAACTTGGGTATTGTGGAGGTTAGGTTAGGTTAGGTTATTTAGACGAGGTTAGGTGAGGTGATAAAGCAAGGTTAGGTGGAGTTACTGTTTATAAGATGAGGTTGGGTAAGATTAGGAATTTGCAGGGTCTTCCTTTCCTTCCTTCCTTCTCCTGCCCCCTCATCCCTTCCATCCTCATTTACACTCTCTCTTTCTTACTCTCATCCTCCCTCCCTCACACACACACACACACACACACACGCAGCGCAGCACACCCTCGCCTCTTTGTTGCTATTCATGAGCGCCCCTTAACAACAATGGACATTTAACCTGCATTCATTATCAAGCCGTGAAGGAGCATTGCCTTATCAGCACCACAAACGTAAACTCCAGAATAACACCCGAAAACGACGCTAACTACAAAACGCTGCCCGGAATATCTATAGACAGGGGAGCGAGGCAGGGAGCTGGAAGGAAAGAGAGAGGGAGAGAGAAAGAGAGAGAGGGAAGGAGAGATTACATGAAGGAGGAAGTGGAAGTTGAATAAGTTTGGATTGCTCTTTCTCTTACGCACTGATCGTATTTCCTTATTATCAAACACCTGTTATGATTGGAGGAGGAGGAAGAAGAGGAGGAGGAGGAGGAGGAGGAGGAAAGGTGAAAATGTCTACACTGAAATGATACCAGAAAATCACCAAAAGAGAGACTGAGAGAAGAGAAGAGAGAGAGAGAGAGAGAGAGAGAGAGAGAGAGAGAGAGAGAGAGAGAGAGAGAGAGAGAGAGAGAGAGAGAGAGAGAGAGAGAGAGAGAGCCAGCATGAAGCTTCTCTTAATTTGCCTTCATCCTCTCAAAGAAATCATATTGTAGGTTTTCTTTATTAGGAGCAAACAAAAAAAAAAGTAGATCAAGGGTAAAACACACAAACAAAACACAAACACACAACACCGTCCATCAACAACAACACAAAAAAATAAAGAAAACAAAAAGAATAACCCAAAACCAAGATCAATTTTGGGTTGGCCGGAGATGCGCCTTGATACTTCCTACATAATACTTGTCTAAAGGAGAGCGAGTCCAACTAAACAAAAATAACTCAACAAATAAACAAGAAAAAAATAATACCGTTTAGAAAAGAAGGAAAAAAAAAAAAGCTGCTCCGTCGTTTACTGCCTCGAGTCTATTATCAGTTTCTCAGTAGAGCGAACACATGTAGAGGGTGAGGAGGGTGCTTGGGGGGGGGGGGGGGGGGGCGCAGGTAGACGGCAGGTCGTGGGGCCAGGTATACAGCACACCCTCAACCTCCCCCCCCCCTTTCCCCACAGCGACCATGGGCTCCTCTGTGGGTCTGTCCTGCGCCCCGACAACTCCCTCCCCGGTGCCACAGAACACGCCCCTTACACACACACACACACACACACACACACACACACACACGCGTAAAGCAACTACCTGCATGAAAGAAGATGATTAGAAAAGGACGGTGGTGAAGATGGAAAGACGAAAGAAGAAGAAAATAGAATAGAGGGAAAGAGTTACGAACAGCTTGACAAAAAAAAAAGATTAACAAAACGACGAGAAGAGAAATGGTAAGGAAGAGAAAGAGAGGAAAAGAAGACCAGCTCGCTTCTTTAAACCCCTTCCTCTTGCCTCTTCTCTTTTCCCATTTACCTCCAAGAAAGAAAGAGGAAAAATAAGAAAAGAAAAAATGAACAAAAAAAGTGAAGTTCGGCGGCAGTGGCGGCGAAGACTGACCCGCCGTCGTGTCCTACAGAGTTTCTTTTACAGTTTTATGACGCCTGTGGTCGGAGCGCCGGTGGAGGTGAGCCGCGCCGTGTTCCTCCTGGTGACGCACGGCCAGGTGACCATACCGACGAAGGACGCCTCGCTCCCTCTCCCTCTCCTTCCATACTTGTCCTTCCTTCCTTCTTAATCCTTCCATGCTGTCCCATATTGTCCCTCCCTCTCTCCCTCTTCTTCCATACTGCCCCTCATTTCTTCCTTCTTATAATAGTCCTTCCATAACCATACCGACGAAGGACGCCTCGCTCCCTCTCCCTCTCCTTCCAGACTTGTCCTTCCTTCCTTCTTACTCCTTCCATGCTGTCCCATATTGTCTCTCCCTCTCTCCCTTTTCTTCCATACTGCCCCTCATTTCTTCCTTCCTAGTCCTTCCATATTGTCCTATACTGAAGGAGGCCACAGCGCTTTAGCTCCCTCTCTGGTTAACATCCTCTCCTTCCAAAGTTATCCTCCATTTTAACCTTAATATCTTCCTTTTGTTTGTAGATCGCCATGTCTCGTATTTTTTTAACATCCCTTATCTTAGTTTTTCCCCTTGCATCTTACTATTCCTCAACATTCTCTAATTCTCTCTCTAATTCTCTTTGTCAGTTCAATAATTCTTTCCATCGATTGCCCGTAGTGTACCTTTTCTTTCCCTATCCTCTTTCCCTCTCTCCCTACCTCCCTCCTTTCTACCATTCCTGACCTTCTTCTTCAGGTGGTAAAACATAACAAGCTGCGGAGAGGTGAGTCAAAATTCTCTTTAAATGACCGTAACAAATTTTAGGTCCCCTTGTAAAACGATGCCCGTGTTTAAAGACCAGAAACTTAACAACGAGGCGAGAAGACACGAGTTTAAGTGAGCGGTAATGATGGGGTTTCTTCATTCATTTCTCCTTTCTACACTTACAGGTAAATGAGAAGAAAATGAAGAAGGAAGGGATAGAGGAAGAAAGGTAAGACCGATAGGAACAAATGAGTTAGGAGAAGGTAAATGGGAATAGAGGAAGGAAGGTAGATAGATAGATAGACAGAAAAGTAAGGTAAGGCTAATCAGGAGTTAAATGAGTAAGTAGAAAAAGGAGAAAAAAGTAGAAAAAAGCAGAAAGCAAAAAAAACTGAAAAGTAGAAAAAGTAGAAATAATAACATTTAGAAAAAAGTAGATAAAAGTAGAAAAATAAAAAGTAGAAAAAAGTAGAAAGCAAAAAAGTAGAGAAAGAAGAAAAGTAGAAATAAATAAAATTAACAAAAAAATAGATCAAAGTAGAAAAGAATAAAAAGTAGAAAAAGTAGAGAAATCGATAGAAGTAAAAAAAAAAAAAACAATAATGTAGTGAAGAGGGAGTCAAACTGTTTACACACAAAAAAAAAAGAAAAAAAAGCAATAACAAAGAAAACGAGGCGAAGCGTGTGAGGAAAGATAAAAGAAGATAGGAGGAGGAGGAATGAGGAGCCACTATGAGGTATCGGAGGAGGAGGAGGAGGAGGAGGGGGAGGAGGAGGGGGGGGGAAGGACAGCTTGAGCCCATCAGGTTATCACGGACGGAATCACGGACCACAGACCAAGACCAGATGTTTGACTCTACCTCAACGCTGCCTTACTTGGGGGGAGGGGGGGGGGGGGAGAGGGGGAGGGGGAAGGGGGAAGAGGGAGGGAATAGGAGGAAGGGAGGAAAGAGGTATGAGGAGTAATGAGATGAGAAGAATTGGGAAAAGAGAAAAAAAGAGGAAGGGAAGAGGAAGGGAGAGACAGAAAAGAGGAAGGAGGGGAGGGGAAGGGGGAAAAGGGAGGGAATAGGAGGAAGGGAGGAAAGATGTATGAAGTGGAATGGATGCTAAGGATTGGGAAGAGAAAAAAAAGGAAGGGAAGAGGAAGGGAGAGACAGAGAAGAGGAAGGAAGGGAGCTGTAAGGTAGGAGGCATGAGGGAGAATAGGCGTTAAGAAAAGGGAGAAGAGACGAAAATGGAAGGGAGACAGAAAAGAATGGAAAGGAGGAAGGGAACTGGAAGGGAGGGAGATGAAACTGGATGTAGTAGTAGATTAGGAAGGGACGAAGGGAGGAAGGGGAGGGGAGAAGAAAGAAGGGAGATAGAAGAGAAGGTAAGGGAAGAGAGAGATGAAGGAAGGATGGGAAGAAGGGAGTAACCAGAAAGAGAAAATGGGATAGAGGAGAAAAATGCATGACTGAAAAAAAAGACAACAAAAAACGGGAAATACTGAAAAACCGAAAGAAGAAAAAGATGGAGAGACGAAGGAGGGAAAACTGAGGCAAAGAAGAGGAGGAGGAGGATACAGGAAGAGAGGAAGTTGTGGCAATGAAGAAAATATAAAGAAAATGAGGAAGACGATGACGACGGGGCTTAGTGAGAGTGTGTGTGTGTGTGTGTGTGTGTGTGTGTGTGTGTGTGTGTGTGTGTGTGTGTGTGTATCAGGTAAGCCAGGTAAACAGGCGGGGTGGGGAGAGGGGGAGAGCAAGCAGACATGGGGGTGGGTGGTGGTGGGGTGGGGTGGGGGTCGTGCCATGAGAGCAAGACGGCTAATTATAGCTCGTTCGGGGGCGCAGCGGAGGCTCATTTAGCTTGTCGCCGCGTCCTGGAGCGATGCCGGCGATGCTTATTAATTATTCAGCGCAGACACGAGTATCATCTAATTACAAGACTGTTTTTACTGGCGAGAGGATTCATCAGTGCTCCTGCTCTTGTCTGCTGATATTTACTGTGCTGGCGCGAGGGGGGTGAGGGGGGCGAGGCCGGGTCAAGGGATTAGGTAAAGTTGCGACGGGGCTGCGGTGCACGGGAGGGGGTGACGGTATGGGTGAGGGGGGGTGGAGAGGGTGGTGGCGGGCGGTGTGATGAAAGTCGCCCCCCAGGGTGTGGTCGTGAACCCCGCGGCTCCGTCCTCAAACAACCCTCCGCCGCCGCAAAAGATTCATATTATTGAGGACTCTCTTAATGCCCGGCGAGGTGTTCCCCAGCAACAGGTGATGCGAGAGCTGCCGCCGGCACGCCCGTCACGCTGGCCCGCCGCGGCCCCTCCGTGCCCGCCGCGGTGCCATGCCCCGCCCGCCGCCACGACCACCGCAGCCCTAGCGAAAAAATACATCCTGGGCGCCTCCCCGCGGAGCGCCGCCGCCGCCCGCCGCCTCCCGGTGAGCCTTGCCTCACTCCGCCTTACGCTGCCCTCCGCCGCTTGACCCCTGACCCCGCTGCCCACCGGGACACCGGCAACCCGGCCATTGCCAGGAACATATCCAATTTCAGCCCCCTCCCCCCCCCCTCTCCCTCGTCAAAAACAATTCACACAAAACCAGAATATATCTAAAATTCTTGTATGACTAACTGCAGCGATACTGTTGAGGATCTCGCCATTACATAGGCGGCAGTTTGTTGCAGTAGGAAACAACGGCCAGGCAGTGCACCCCCCCCCCCCCTAACACACACCTCGGCCAGAGTCACGCTCCTCAGTGTCCTTAGTTAGTCCCGCTTCCAGGCAACAAAAATAAGCCAGAGCGGTCGGTCACCACAGTCCGCCGCCGCCGCCTCCGCCGCCGCCCCGCTGCTCCGCTACTATTGATGGCCGCCCCGCGCCGCCACAACTTTAGGAGCCACGTTAAAAATGGCTGAGTGTTGCGTATCCGCCATTTTATGTTATAATCAATCTGAGAATAATAAAGGTGTGTTATTAGTTGTGGTGTGAGGGGAGGTGCAGTGTGGCGGCGGTGGTGGAGGCAGCGGCCACGCGCGCCATCTGTGGACGCCCCTCACACTCAGCTGGTCTCGCCGCCGCCACCGCCGCCGCCGCCGCTCACCCTCGCCACATTACTCTTAACTTTGTGCTGCCCGGCGGCTTAACTTGTTCTGTACGGCTGGAGGGGCGACGCATCATAACAACCCTCGTGCTTTCAATTTACGGCGAACACTCGCGGCGCGGGGCGTGGAGGGGCTGGCGGGCGGGGACCCAAGCGCTACCCGCGGGGCCAGCCCCTCGGCCTGAGATACGGATGCTGGGGGGGGGCAGGTGTTTGAGGAGCCTAGTCCGGCCCTCAGCCAGGTAATGTCAACACTTGTCTTCCCCAAACTCTCGTGGCCACTGTTCCCGCCGCGTCGCCTCAGCGGGGCGGGCGCCGGGCCTCCGCCTCCCCCCCTCGCCGCCCCCCCTGCATAAGTGGGTGTTGCTCCGCAGGTAACCACCAGGTAACACTCATGAGCACCGCTAATGACTCATCGCCTGTCATTCCCATCACGAGGAGACGAGCGGACGGAGCTCTCCCTGATAACCTCCCCACCACCACCACCGCCGCCGCTATCTCCCTCTCCCTGTCCCTCTCCCTCCTCACACCTCCGGATATCATTCATCAACACCCCTCAATCGCTACTCGCCACACCTGCGCCTCGCACACCCCCGCACACCTGCCACGTATACCTGATATACTGAAATTCAAGAGGCGGCGAGAAAATAATGCCAGCGTACAGGCGGCGGGCGAGGAGGCAGGGAAGTGAGGCGGGCCGAGCCAGGCGGCGGCGGGGCGGGAGTCGCCAGCCAGCGCGGAGCAGCGGCCCATCGCGGCGGCCTGCCCGGCCTCCTCTGTTACCTGGCGGCATTATTACCTCCCCGCACCTGTGATCAATCCATTAGAGTAAAATAATGAAATGTGGAGGGTCGCGGGGCCGGGCCGGGGGGTGGGCGCAGGGCTGCAGTCTCCGCGTCTGGCCGCCTGTGGTAACCCTGGCCGCCAGCTCCTCCGGGCCGCCATAAATCACCGGCGTGACGTCACTCGACAGTTTCACAACAAACATGGCCGACGCGTGAACATGGCTGCGCCGACGACCACGTGACAGCCTTCCCTCGTTTTTCCCTCCGTTTCCCCTCACCTACTCACGACCTCCGCCCCCCGCCCCCCCACGGAGACACACGCTTCTGAGGGTGCACTGAACGCTGGGAACTTAGCGGGTGAGTCAAGAGAGGGAGGGAGAGGGTTACACGCCTCCCTGCCTAACCACCGCCGCCGTCTCTCTCCCCTGGACTGTCGCGGGGGACGCCTCGGGGGAAAGCGAAAATTTATGATATCCTTAGCGGCCACCAAGTTCATGAATGAGCAGTTTGAAGTTGATCACAATGGGTGTTTTGAGGAGGTGTGGGCAGGTCTATGCTCACACCTGGACGGGAGGGGACGCGTTGTGGTCATGTTGTGTTATTTATTGTTCTCGCTCTCCAACGTGACGGGGAGGAGGGGGGAGGGAGAGGGGAGGGGGAGGAGGGTGGCAAGAGGGTGCGAGGGAAGACGGAAGACTGAGATTAGAGTCGGAAATGAAGGAAGACATGAAGTGGAAGGAAGCGGAGCGAGGAAGTGGCCGAGAAACAAAACGATGAAGGATTAGAGGAAAGTGTGATTGCCGGAAATGAAACAAGAGACAAACACTTGGCGCGGAGGGAAAAAATACACACGAAAAAAGGAAAAAAAGAGAAGCAGCAGAAAACATAACACTGACTGACGTAAAGAGGGAAGAAAAGACAAAACAAAAAAACAAGAGAACGACACAAACGATAGGAATGAATACGCAAATTTTACACACACACACACACACACACACACACACACACACACACACACACACACACACCGATAACACTTAAAGGAGACCGTTCAACCTTATCCGAGTGCCTTCTTCCTGTTACCACCATTATCACCTGCCCTCCGATCACACCTGAGGCACAAACACACGAACGAACAAACTCACACACCTCACCTGAAGAAGAACACCTGGGGGAAAATCGAGTCCCAAACACCGGACCACGTGACTTTTTTGACTCGTAACGGTTGGAAGGAGATGAAAGGAAGACTCGGATGATAGAAAAATTGGAACGCGAGAACAAGAATCAAACAGGTATCAAACAGGATGCGGAAATGAAGGAAATAATGGCCAGACGAGCACTTTGAGGGACAGTAAAGAATGGTGGACAGCAGGAAACAATTGAGAGAGAGAGAGAGAGAGAGAGAGAGAGAGAGAGAGAGAGAGAGAGAGAGAGAGAGAGAGAGAGAGAGAGAGAGAGATACAATTAGGGGAACGGTCACGGAAGAACGGGGAACAGGTTTGAAGAAGAACAGAACGAGAGGAGGAAAAGTAGACGAGGAGGAGGAGGAGGAGGAGGAAGAGGAGGTAGTAAAAAAAAAAGGAATGAGAGTGGAAACAACAGAAGAAAGGAAGAAGAAGAAAGGGGAAATAAGGAAGAGGAAGAACACAAACACACACACACACAAAAAAAAAAAAAAACGAGAAGGGAAGAGATGGAACAAAAATTACTAGTGTGTATGCGTGTGTGTGTGTGTGTGTGTGTGTGTGTGTGTACCCGTATATGTGTGTATGTGTATGTGTCCTCGCGAGCATCGGACGAGAAATAGTGGCTGTCTCGAGGGCCTGGACACCGTATAGTTGGCCCTCATGCGATCTGACAGTCCGACCTTCAGATTGTTTGGAAAGTAGCCATTTTATGAGGCATTTATAGTCATGCTGTGTTCATATCCCATTGACTCGGGACAGTTATTGCAGTGATACTATCGTTGGGCCCACTAACACGGGGGGGGGGGCATGGATGAGGAGAGAGAGAGGAGGGAGCGTGGAGGTGCAGGAGGAAGAGGAAGAGGGAGAGAGGAGGTGGAAGGGGAGAGGAATAGGGGGTGGAGGAGGATGCATGGATGAGGAGAGAAAGGGGGGAGGTGCAGAGGGAAGAGGGAGAGAGGAGGTGGAAGGGGAGATGGGTGAAGAGGAAGGGGAGAGAAGGAGGGGGATGTGGAGGGGTTATGTGGGTGAAAGAGGGAGGAAGAGATAGAGGGATAGTTATGTAATGGTTATACTGAAGAGTTTGGTTTGTAAAATAGTAGTAGTAGTAGTAGTAGTAGTGGTAGTAGTAGTAGTAGTAATAGTAGTATAGGTAACAAGAGAATCTATATCTAAGAGATGGAGAAGAGGAAGTGGAATAGGAAGAGAAAAAGAGAGAGGAATTGAGAAAGAATTAAGGAGGGAAGAAAAAAGGAGGAAGAAAAGATGAGAAAAAGAAGGAAGAAATGTAGGAAGGAAGGTAGGAATGAAGATACCAGTAATGGAAAAGGAAGAACGAGGGAAGGAAAGATGAGAAAGGAAGGAAGGAAGGGATGGGGAGGGTAGGTGCTTAGGTAGGTATAGGTAGGAAGGCAGGCAGGTAGGCAGGTAGGCAAGGAGGGAGGGAGGGAGGGAGGTAATGATTTAGTGTTGGTCACTGAGGAACACGTTAAGGCGCCCAGTCTGTCTGTGTGCACTGGCCGCCATCCATCTTGAGGCCCCTCCAGGAATGCATGTGTGTGTGTGTGTGTGTCTGTAGGAAGGTACGCACGCCCTAGACACACACACACACACACACACACACACACACACACACACACACACACACACACACTAAAGACAAAGGGTTTCCATAGTATGTGTCTCAGTCTAATTATGTGTTGCGGAATGCAGTAAAAAATGAAGGGAAAAAAGAAGCACTTGTTGGGTTGTATAAGTAACGTATAGACGAATGTATTATATTTAGGATTTATATTGAGAAACTGGTTACATACATAGTCTCTCTCTCTCTCTCTCTCTCTCGTCCTCGCTCGAAGGCTTAATATAAATGCGACGAAGTGGTGACGGTGCCAGCAGTGACTACACACCTGACAAACCCTGCGCACCACCACCACCACCACCTTCATCACCACCACCACCACCATCACCATCACCACCACCACCACCACCATCACCACCACCTTCATCACCACCATCATCACCACCTTCATCACCACCACCACCACCACCACCTTCATCACCACCTTCATCACCACCTTCATCACCACCACCTTCATCACCACCATCACCACCATCATCACCACCACCACCACTGCCATCACTCCCATAACACACCTTCCCTCACACCTAATTACCTGATGCGTACCCTTACACACACACACACGCACACACACGCACACACATCGCGGTTCTCCTCTATCCGTGCCAGATATAAAAAGAGCAGAGAGAGAGAGAGAGAGAGAGAGAGAGAGAGAGAGAGAGAGAGAGAGAGAGAGAGAGAGAGAGTAAAAGGCAGATGAAAAGTGATATTTTTAGGAGTGACACGAGAAGACTGTCACCCTCCCACCCTCTCTCTCTCTCTCTCAACCCTTCTATCTCCCCATCGTTTTAGGTATTTTTAGGGTTTCTTTTTTTTCTGGTAATTCTGTAACCTTTTTTTTATGTGTTTGGCGTTTCTTATTTTTTGTTTTATTAATATTAAACGCACGACTTTTATTTGTGGTGTTTTCGAATGACTATTGAGGAATGTAGGACTGTACGTACACACACACACACACACACACACACACACACACACACACACACACACACACACACACACACACACCTGGTCAGTCAGTCGAGAGCGTCCTTCCGTTTCATGCCATATTCTTTTCTTTGTCGAGGTGATTTTTTTTTTCTTTCTCTGGAGCAACGCACAAAAAGTATCCTCCCTCCTCCTCCTCCTCCTCCTCTTCCTCCTCCTCCTCCCCTGTCGACAGTCCTCCCTTGACAGTCAGAGGACCCAAGCCATTGTATGATAATTCACCTTAAATGTTACCACTTCCATGACACCGAACACCGCCCTTCACCGCCCCCCTCTGTCCCCCCCTCCCTCCCCTCCCGTCCACAGCTGGCAAACACCCCTTCATCTTTGCCCCCCTCACCCCCGATCCCCCTCTTTTTTTTTTTTTCCTTATTACAAGACCCCTTTTCAACTCCAACCTTGTCTTTTTTATGTCTTTTCAAACTATCTTTTATTTTGGTTTATATTAATTTTTTTCTGATTACATTTTGGTCCACTCAGTTTTCCCTTCTTTATCCTCCTTTTCGTCTCAATTCCTTTTTCTTTATTCCACCTTTTATTCAGACTTTCTTCATTTCTTCTTTCGTTTTTATTCCATATTTCACTCGTTGGCGACCCACTTTCTCTTATTTCTTTTTTTCCTTTTTTTTTTGTTCTTTTCAGCTTAGATACCGATGCCCTTCCTTT